>NC_138299.1:150616063-150746063 GCF_965601325.2 Salmo salar
GCAGTGACATTCATAATGACCCAGAGAGTAAGGGAGAGCAGTGACTTTCATTATGACCCAGAGAGTAAGGGAGAGCAGTGACTTTCATAATGACCCAGAGAGTAAGGGAGAGCAGTGACTTTCATTATGACCCACAGAGTAAGGGAGAGCAGTGACTTTCATTATGACCCAGAGAGTAAGGGAGAGCAGTGACTCATTATGACCCAGAGAGTAAGGGAGAGCAGTGACTTTCATTATGACCCAGAGAGTAAGGGAGAGCAGTGACTTTCATAATGACCCAGAGAGTAAGGGAGAGCAGTGACTTTCATAATGACCCAGAGAGTAAGGGAGAGCAGTGACTTTCATTATGACCCACAGAGTAAGGGAGAGCAGTGACTTTCATTTTGACCCAGAGAGTAAGGGAGAGCAGTGACTTTCATTATGACCCAGAGAGTAAGGGAGCGCAGTGACTTTCATTATGACCCAGAGAGTAAGGGAGAGCAGTGACTTTCATTATGACCCAGAGAGTAAGGGAGAGCAGTGACTTTCATAATGACCCAGAGAGTAAGGGAGAGCAGTGACTTTCATTATGACCCAGAGAGTAAGGGAGAGCAGTGACTTTCATAATGACCCAGAGAGTAAGGGAGAGCAGTGACTTTCATAATGACCCAGAGAGTAAGGGAGAGCAGTGACTTTCATAATGACCCAGAGAGTAAGGGAGAGCAGTGACTTTCATTATGACCCAGAGAGTAAGGGAGAGCAGTGACTTTCATAATGACCCAGAGAGTAAGGGAGAGCAGTGACTTTCATAATGACCCAGAGAGTAAGGGAGAGCAGTGACTTTCATTATGACCCAGAGAGTAAGGGAGCGCAGTGACTTTCATTATGACCCAGAGAGTAAGGGAGAGCAGTGACTTTCATTATGACCCAGAGAGTAAGGGAGAGCAGTGACTTTCATAATGACCCAGAGAGTAAGGGAGAGCAGTGACTTTCATTATGACCCAGAGAGTAAGGGAGAGCAGTGACTTTCATAATGACCCAGAGAGTAAGGGAGAGCAGTGACTTTCATAATGACCCAGAGAGTAAGGGAGAGCAGTGACTTTCATAATGACCCAGAGAGTAAGGGAGAGCAGTGACTTTCATAATGACCCAGAGAGTAAGGGAGAGCAGTGACTTTCATTATGACCCAGAGAGTAAGGGAGAGCAGTGACTTTCATAATGACCCAGAGAGTAAGGGAGAGCAGTGACTTTCATTATGACCCACAGAGTAAGGGAGAGCAGTGACTTTCATTATGACCCAGAGAGTAAGGGAGAGCAGTGACTCATTATGACCCAGAGAGTAAGGGAGAGCAGTGACTTTCATTATGACCCAGAGAGTAAGGGAGAGCAGTGACTTTCATAATGACCCAGAGAGTAAGGGAGAGCAGTGACTTTCATAATGACCCAGAGAGTAAGGGAGAGCAGTGACTTTCATTATGACCCACAGAGTAAGGGAGAGCAGTGACTTTCATTTTGACCCAGAGAGTAAGGGAGAGCAGTGACTTTCATTATGACCCAGAGAGTAAGGGAGCGCAGTGACTTTCATTATGACCAAGAGAGTAAGGGAGAGCAGTGACTTTCATTATGACCCAGAGAGTAAGGGAGAGCAGTGACTTTCATAATGACCCAGAGAGTAAGGGAGAGCAGTGACTTTCATTATGACCCAGAGAGTAAGGGAGAGCAGTGACTTTCATAATGACCCAGAGAGTAAGGGAGAGCAGTGACTTTCATAATGACCCAGAGAGTAAGGGAGAGCAGTGACTTTCATAATGACCCAGAGAGTAAGGGAGAGCAGTGACTTTCATTATGACCCAGAGAGTAAGGGAGAGCAGTGACTTTCATAATGACCCAGAGAGTAAGGGAGAGCAGTGACTTTCATAATGACCCAGAGAGTAAGGGAGAGCAGTGACTTTCATTATGACCCAGAGAGTAAGGGAGCGCAGTGACTTTCATTATGACCCAGAGAGTAAGGGAGAGCAGTGACTTTCATTATGACCCAGAGAGTAAGGGAGAGCAGTGACTTTCATAATGACCCAGAGAGTAAGGGAGAGCAGTGACTTTCATTATGACCCAGAGAGTAAGGGAGAGCAGTGACTTTCATTATGACCCAGAGAGTAAGGGAGAGCAGTGACTTTCATTATGACCCAGAGAGTAAGGGAGAGCAGTGACTTTCATAATGACCCAGAGAGTAAGGGAGAGCAGTGACTTTCATAATGACCCAGAGAGTAAGGGAGAGCAGTGACTTTCATAATGACCCAGCGAGTAAGGGAGAGCAGTGACTTTCATTATGACCCAGAGAGTAAGGGAGAGCAGTGACTTTCATAATGACCCAGAGAGTAAGGGAGAGCAGTGACTTTCATAATGACCCAGAGAGTAAGGGAGAGCAGTGACTTTCATAATGACCCAGAGAGTAAGGGAGAGCAGTGACTTTCATTATGACCCAGAGAGTAAGGGAGAGCAGTGACTTTCATAATGACCCAGAGAGTAAGGGAGAGCAGTGACTTTCATAATGACCCAGAGAGTAAGGGAGAGCAGTGACTTTCATAATGACCCAGAGAGTAAGGGAGAGCAGTGACTTTCATAATGACCCAGAGAGTAAGGGAGAGCAGTGACTTTCATTATGACCCAGAGAGTAAGGGAGCGCAGTGACTTTCATAATTACCCAGAGAGTAAGGGAGCGCAGTGACTTTCATAATGACCCAGAGAGTAAGGGAGAGCAGTGACTTTCATAATGACCCAGAGAGTAAGGGAGAGCAGTGACTTTCAAAGCCTCCTATCTTGTTGTTCTCCTGAACAACAAACAGGAAAACAACACAGTGTTGACTGGTGCATCGGATCAAAGGTTCGCTAAATGTCTCAATCCTTTTAGTTCCCTATCACACACGCACACACAGGCACACGTGCACGCACGCACACAAACACACACAGGCAGCGCACACGCACACACACACAGACACACACATAGCCTTGTCATGTAAAACAGCCTCCACAATAACAGATGAACAGAGAAATGAAATGCGTAAAGCGCCAGCCACCAGCGCTAGAGGAGAGATTAGTGCCTGAGCACTGGTTGGCCTAGAGGTCTCACATGATCTTTCAATAGATCTGACTGAGTATACAGGGAGATACCATGTGTGTGCATGGCCTGCGTGCAATGTACGTGTGTGTGTGTGTGTGTGTGTGTGTGTGTGTGTGTGTGTGTGTGTGTGTGTGTGTGTGTGTGTGTGTGTGTGTGTGTGTGTGTGTGTGTGTGTGTGTGTGTGTGTGACTCATTGACTTGTGCTCTGTGCTTCTATGCAAACGAGTCTGTTTACATGCCAGTCTGCTTAAATCCTCTCTTTCTCCCTCTCTACCCACCTCTCCTTTTCTCTCTCACTTTCCCTGTCTATCTCTGATTCTTTCTCCCTTTCTCTCTCTCCACCTCTCCTTTTCTTTCTCACTTTCCCTGTCTATCTCTCATTCTCTCTCCCTTTCTCTCTCTCCACCTCTCTCTGCTCTCCTTCTCGGTCCTCTGGTTGAGAGTGGGGCTGTGGTCCTCTGTGGTCTGTGTGTTACTGCTGTGTGTTACTACTGTGTGTTACTGAGAGTGGAGATCAGTCTGTACTGATGAGGGAGATGGAAACAGGAAGGAACTGTGTTAAAGCAGGGAGACGCAAAACGAGACCAGCAGAACAGCCTCTGGTGTGTGTGTGTGTGTGTGTGTGTGTGTGTGTGTGTGTGTGTGTGTGTGTGTGTGTGTGTGTTTGTGTGTATGAGCGTTCTGTTAATTTGAGGGTATTTTTCCGAGATACAGTCGCTTGGTTTTCCGGAGTGCCAGCGTTCCTGGTGTTCCTGTCGTTTCCATGGAGATTCCCATTAGTGTGTCAACAATGTGACTCCTCCCACTCTGCCCGCCACAACCACAGAAGACAGCTGTTCACATCCTCCCACAATACACACTGCGACTGTATATAGTGTGTGTGTGTGTGTGTGTGTGTGTGTGTGTGTGTGTGTGTGTATGTGTCTACTTTCTGTAGCTAAGTGTGTGTGCAGTGCTCTGTCTCTCTGTAGACTATATGTAGGTAGTGTGTGTGTTAGATCTCTGTAGACTATATGTAGGTAGTGTGTGTGTTAGATCTCTGTAGACTATATGTAGGTAGTGTGTTTGTTAGATCTCTGTAGACTATATGTAGGTAGTGTGTGTGTTAGATCTCTGTAGACTATATGTAGGTAGTGTGTGTGTTAGATCTCTGTAGACTATATGTAGGTAGTGTGTGTGTTAGATCTCTGTAGACTATATGTAGGTAGTGTGTGTGTTAGATCTCTGTAGACTATATGTAGGTAGTGTGTGTGTTAGATCTCTGTAGACTATATGTAGGTAGTGTGTGTGTTAGATCTCTGTAGACTATATGTAGGTAGTGTGTGTGTTAGATCTCTGTAGACTATATGTAGGTAGTGTGTGTGTTAGATCTCTGTAGACTATATGTAGGTAGTGTGTGTGTTAGATCTCTGTAGACTATATGTAGGTAGTGTGTGTGTTAGATCTCTGTAGACTATATGTAGGTAGTGTGTGTGTTAGATCTCTGTAGACTATATGTAGGTAGTGTGTGTGTTAGATCTCTGTAGACTATATGTAGGTAGTGTGTGTGTTAGATCTCTGTAGACTATATGTAGGTAGTGTGTGTGTTAGATCTCTGTAGACTATATGTAGGTAGTGTGTGTGTTAGATCTCTGTAGACTATATGTAGGTAGTGTGTGTGTTAGATCTCTGTAGACTATATGTAGGTAGTTTGTGTGTTAGATCTCTGTAGACTATATGTAGGTAGTGTGTGTGTTAGATCTCTGTAGACTATATGTAGGTAGTGTGTGTGTTAGATCTCTGTAGACTATATGTAGGTAGTGTGTGTGTTAGATCTCTGTAGACTATATGTAGGTAGTGTGTGTGTTAGATCTCTGTAGACTATATGTAGGTAGTGTGTGTGTTAGATCTCTGTAGACTATATGTAGGTAGTGTGTGTGTTAGATCTCTGTAGACTATATGTAGGTAGTGTGTGTGTTAGATCTCTGTAGACTATATGTAGGTAGTGTGTGTGTTAGATCTCTGTAGACTATATGTAGGTAGTGTGTGTGTTAGATCTCTGTAGACTATATGTAGGTAGTGTGTTTGTTAGCTCTCTGTATATGTAGGTTGTATGCATTATGCAGAGCTAGGAGAAGGTTCTATAAATAAATCAGCCTGCAGTGGGCTGCAGTGGGCTCACAGGCAGAATAATCTATCTGACACCAGGGAGAGAGAGAGAAAAACTGAGGGAGAGAGAGAGAGAGCAGGAGAGAGAGAGAGAGAGAGAGAGAGAGAGAGAGAGAGAGAGAGAGAGAGAGAGAGAGAGAGAGAGAGAGAGAGAAGATGCTAGGATCTTAAACCAGGCCTGGAACCTGAGAGAGACTTGGGTTCCCCAGGTTAAAATAACAATATGTAGCTTTCACTTCTGGTCAAAGCGCTGCCATTGCACTTGTGTGTAAACTCAGGGGGTGGGTAAACCCTTAATTGTTTGGTTATTCTTCTTGGGTGAGAATGTTGTTCCTATGTTATGGTATCCCACCAGAACCGCAACCGAAGATACAGTAGCAGACTAACCTGACCTTTTTCAGTCAGCTGAGAGCCAGAGAGATGTTTTCAACCTGAACACATTTCAATGTAATCCTGTATTGTCTATAGGCTACAGCTGGACTTATTACCGCAGGGACAGCGTTCTCTTGAACTGGTGTGTATGGGAGAATGGGTGAAGGACATCTCATTTGTTGCCTAGATGATGTTGGAATGTGCAGCAGTACATCCCCATTGTAAAGGGTATTAGGGTCTTCTGAAAACATTGTTGTGTTCGGACTACGACGTCCTCTTAACGTTTCTGAATAGTATTTCTATGGTTGTGTTTATAGATCAGGTAATGGAAACGCCACGTGTCCCTCCGTGGGGGATAGATCCAGAATCTCCACATTGCCGCCCATCAACATGATCCTAAATTTAACCTACTGTTTATATGTGTATTTCACACTACGTTGAGGTAAACATCGGAGTATAATGCTTGTATGGATGTCAATCCCAATTCATGTTCATGTCATCTTCACCAATCAACTGCATTACCCTTAAAAATTACTTAAACTACCACCACCAATTTCTGTTTGGCTAGCTATGCTACCAGCTTTTTCGAACGGGTTAGCGTTTAGCAAAAAAATGAAATGATACAGCGAAAACAGCCAAATGGAGCCAAATCGGATTTCAGTAACCACATTGTGGGCCAGTTGATGCCAATGACGGCTTCCTTCTTCTACAGTGCCTTCAGAATGTATTCACGCCCCTTCATTTTGTTGTGTTACAGCCTGAATTTGAAATTGATTACATTTCCATTTTTGGTCACCGGCCAACACACATTTCATAATTATGTTTTTATAAAAAAAAATATACAAATTAATAATAAATGAAAAGCTGAAATGTCTTGAGTCAATAAGTATTCAACCCTTTGTTATGGCCTGAATAAGTTCAGGAGTAAAAATGTGCTTAACAAGTCACATAATAAGTTGCATGCACTCACTCTGTGTGCAATAATAGTGTTTAACAGGATTTTTGAATGACTATCTCATCTCTGTATTCCAACTATACAATTATCTGTAAGGTCACTCAGTTGAGCAGTGAATTACAAACACAGATTTAACCACAAAGACCAAGGAGAGGGAGATGGGGACACTTGAGCAGTTGCACAACTGAATTAATTCTACTGAAATGTGTCTTCTGCATTTAACCAAACCCCTCTGAACCAGAGGGAGGTTTTCCAATGCCTCACAAAGAAGGGCACCTATTGGTAGATGGGTAAAAAAAATTAAAGCAGACATTGAATATCCCTTTGAGCATGGTGAAGTTATTAATTACACTTTAGATGGTGTATCGATACACCCAGTCACTACAAAGATACAGGCGTCCTTCTTAGCTCTGTTACCGGAGAGGAAGGAAAACGCTCAAGGATTTCACAATGAGGCAAAGAGTGACTTTAAAACAGTTACAGAGTTTAATGACTGTGACAAGAGAAAACTAAGGATGGCTCCACAACACTAACCTAACTGACAGAGTGAAAAGAAGGAAGCCTGTGCAGAATAAAAATATTCCAAAACATGCATCCTGTTTGCAACAAAGGCACTAAAGTAACACTGCAAAACATGTGGCAAAGCAATTCACTTTTTGTCCTGAATACAAAGTGTTATGTTTGGGGAAAATTCAATACAACAAATTACTGAGTAGCACTCTCCATATTTTCAAGCATAGTGGTGACTGCATCATGTTATGGGTATGATTGTAATCGTTAAGGACTAGGAGTTTTTCCTGATAAAAAGGTGACGTAATAGAGCTAAGCACAGGCAACATCCTAGAGGAAAACCTGGTTCAGTCTGCTTTCCACCAGACACTGGGTGATGAATTTACCTTTCAGCAGGACAATAACCTAAAACACAAGGCTAAATATACACTGGAGTTTCTTACCAAGAAGACAGTGAATGTTCCTGAGGGGCTGACTTACAGTTTTGACATAAATCTTCTAGAAAATGTATGGCTAGACTTGAAAATGGTTGTTTAGCAACAATCAACAACCAATTTTACAGAGGTTAAACATTTCTGAAAAGAATAATGGGCAAATGTTGCACAATCCAGGTGTGGAAAACTCTTCGAGACTGTACCCAGAAAGGTGTAATTGCTTCCAAAGGTCATTCTAACATGTATTGACTCAGGAGGTTGAACACTTATCTAATCAACATAAAGTAGTGTTACATTTTTCACATTTTTCTTCCACTTTGACATTAGAGTATTTTGTGTAGATCATTGACAATGAAATCAATTTTAATCTCACTTTGTAACTCAACAAAATCAAGGAGTGTGAATACTTTCTGAAGGCACTGTATTTCCCACAGTCTGCGTTCCATTGATCTCTTTATCACCTGAATAACCCCTCTCCCTGTCTTCTGCCCCACACTCTCTCTCTCTCTCTTTCTTTCTCATGCTCTTTCTCCCTCTTTGCCAGGTGATGGAGGTGAAGGGTCAGATGATTCATGTCCCAGAATCCTCTACTCTGATGTTCCTGGGTTCCCCCCGGGTGGACAAGCTGGAGGAGTTGATGGGCAGGGGCCTTTACCTGTCAGACATCCCCATCCACGACGCCACGCGTGATGTCATACTGGTGGGACAGCAGGCCAAGGCACAGGACGGCCTCAAGAACAGGATGGACAAACTCAAGGTACAGTCAAACACACATGCAATATGCACACACACACAAGTGCACACACATGGTCACACACAAACATACATGTGTGCTCATACTCATTATTCTGTCAAGTAGACATTCAGCAGCCGACTCATCCAGCTTCAGAAAAAGAGAAAACGCGTTGGTCACTAAACCTCCACTCCATCATCACCTTTCTACTAATTGTATTTCTATCCCTCTGCTCTTCCCCAGGCCACTCTAGAAAAGACACACCAAGCTCTAGAAGAGGAGAAGAGGAGGACAGTAGACCTTCTCTACTCCATCTTTCCTGGTGACGTGGCCCAGAAGCTGTGGCAGGGGGAGTCTGTCCCCGCCAGGAAGTTTGATGATGTCACCATGCTGTTCTCTGACATCGTGGGCTTCACGGCAGTGTGTGCCCAGTGTACCCCCATGCAGGTCATCAGCATGCTCAACGAGCTCTACACACGCTTCGACTACCAGTGTGGAATACTGGATGTGTATAAGGTAGGAACACACTGTTTGCACGTCACAAACTGTACACTTAGTGTATGCTTGTTATATGTTTCAGGGTTTGGGTCGATTCTGAATTGAGTTACGAATTGCTCTTTAATTCCATTTCAATTATTGTATTTGAATTGAATTTGAATTGGCCACACCTCACAGGAAGCAGAATTTGGATTGCATTCAAATGAAAGAAAGTAGAATTTAATTAAATGACATTCAAATGCCTTATTTATTCTACACATCACCATAGCAATGTTTATTTTGACTTGGTTACCAATACCATTTAGCATTAGATTGAAACATTTCATCTTTAAAACTCATTTTCCTAAAACAATAAAACATAATTAGTGGTCTAGAAATACTCTAAGATCATGTTGTGGGTTGTCTTTAATAATTAATAACTACCTTAAATGTTTTTAAATATCAGAAACAAAAGGTTTTCCCATAACACATTAGATTAAACTGTTTGACATATTTGAGTTAAAATAAAACTCATATTTCAAATGGTATGTGTACTCGTTGAATTAATAAGTGGTAGATTTGTCAAATGAATGAGATTTTCATGTTTCACATCTCAGTTGACTCAAATCAAATTCAATTCAAATTCTGCTTCCTGTGGAGTGTGGCCAATTCAAATTCATTGTTTGAATTGGATTAAATTCAGAAATACTGAATTGACTCCAACCCTGATACGTGTCATCTGTCCACATAGGAGAGGTATAGTGCAATTGAGTAATGGTGCAGCCGTGGGTAAATACAAGGATCAATCAAGTTGTGTTTTATATCAGCACTGTGTGTGTGTATGCGTGTGCGTGCGTGCATATGTATCGGGTGGAAAAACACACTGATTAATGGCTAATGCAACAGTGCTTAACAACAGTGTGTCAATACTGGCTGCCTGACAGAGTGGTATTACAACAAGGCCCAGTGCGTCCATTAACAACCATCACTCCCTCTATCCATCCATCCCTCCATCCATCTAGCTCTACATCAGCTCTCGTCCTTTGCCAGGGTTTGAGTCAGCACAGATACAGCACTTTATCTTTCCCTTCCTTTCTCCTCACCCTTCCACTTTTTTACTTGACTCTTCCCCTTCTCTCTTTCTACTTCCATTTTCTCTCGTCTCCACTTTCTCCTCTCCCCTCTCTTTTCCTGCTCCATGTGAGGAGAGAGGGGGAGAGAGGGGGAGAGGGGGGGAGAGAGGAGTCCCATATGTTCCCATTGTCATGGTTACTCTGGATAAATGACTGTGACTGGAAGAAAATGAGAGTTGTGTTTCTTGTTGTCAGGTACAGCTTGTCTGAGTGTTTATTTTAATTCTGCCAATAACCCTGTCAAGATAAATGTTATTATGAAAATATTTAAATTTGATTAAAGTATAGAACTCAAATCAAATGAAATCGTCATGGCTTCATGAACTCTTCTCCAATCCCCATATAGATTGAGACTATAGGCGACGCCTACTGTGTTGCGGGCGGGCTCCACCGGAAGATTGACAGCCATGCTAAGCCAATCGCACTCATGGCCCTGAAGATGATGGAGCTGTCAGAGGAGGTGTTAACGCCGGACGGCAAATCCATCAAGGTGAGTCTTCGCTTGGCACAGGAGAGGGAATGGGCTATTTCTCCCTCACTCTCTTTTTCTGTCATCTTTTCTATCTCCCTTTTCACTCCCCCTCCTTTTCTCTCACTTCCTCTCTCTCTCTATCCTTTTTCACCCTCTCCTCCTACTGTCTGTCTCTCTTCTCATTCAAATGTATATGTGGTTTACACCTCGAATTTAAAGCATCTATCAGCTTATCAGTGCGGTTCTGTGTTGTGCCACAGACAGAAGGAGTAACCCAGACACATCACAGGGGCTATCAAGCTGAAACATCCATTTAGAAAGTTTTCTTACCACTAAATATGTTACTGAGAGGAAGTCCAGTCGCTGGTAGTGGGAGAGGATGAAACTAGGTGAAACTGGGCCAAGTTGTCATTGATGAAACATCTGATCTCAATAAATGTTTCTGTTCCCAAAACTAGAATCCGCTATGAACACAGTGCACTACGTTTTATACGTTTAAAAACAGTTTTTAGTAGGAGTGCAAGGTCGAATTGAGTTTGTGCACATGCACACTTCACAGAGGAGGCATTCCCTAATGGAATACATGCTACAACACGTCAATAGAATCTCACTAGCTCGTGCTTGGCCCACCTCCTTGCTTGTTCTGCCCACTATGCTTCATTTGCTCCCACTGTAATGTGTTGTGTTAGCTGTGTTGTGCGAGATTGTGCTAGCTGTGTTGTGCTAGCTGTGCAGTGTTATGCTAGCTGTGTTGTGCGAGATTGTGCTAGCTGTGCAGTGTTATGCTAGCTGTGTTGTGCTAGCTGTGTTGTGCTCCCATTAGCTGGCTGACAGTCCCAGATGTGTGTTGATATTTTATCTTTATTTAACTAGGCAAGTCAGTTAAGAACAAAATCTTATTTTCAATGACGGCCTAAGAACAGTGGGTTAACTGCCTTGTTCAGGGGCAGAATGACAGATTTGTACGTTGTCAGCTCAGGGATTTGAACTTGCAACCTTTCGGTTACTAGTCCAACGCTCTAACCACTAGGCTACGCTGCCGTCATGGCCCATTGGGAAGGAAGTTCTTAACCAGCTGTAGATGCTGACAATGGAGCCCCTCTCATCTTCCCCTTTACTGACGACTGATGAGATGAAACGTGTCTTCACAAGGAAGAGAGCACACACTAGCATGCACAAACACACCACACACGCGCACGCAGGCAGGCAGGCACAGACACACACGGACCGAAACTACAATGGGTTTGTATTTTTGTGTGTGTACAGTAATTGAGTGTTTGTGGATGTCCGTGTGCATATTTATGCTTGCAGTGTGTGATCACAGCACGTATGTGTGTAACTGACTTATTGCCAACACACCGGTCGTCACGTGATGGATAGAACATGGGAATGCGTAGTGTGCAGTTGCCATGGTGATGGGAGAATCGTGACGTGGCAGCAGGGGCTGTTTTTGGCTAATTAATGACGGTTGTTTCTGTTACGCTGTTGTTTTAGTGTCTTACAGGAAATACATGAGCTTTGTGTTGGGCTGTATTGTGTTATGTTAGAGAGAAGGTCACATTCAGGCAATTTATCTTTCTCCCATCTCCATAGGTATAGGCTCTTTTCTGTTACATCCAGCTGTCTGTGTTGAGTCAACACTGACAATACAAAACATGGTGTGTGTGTGTGTGTGTGTGTGTGTGTGTGTGTGTGTGTGTGTGTGTGTGTGTGTGTGTGTGTGTGTGTGTGTGTGTGTGTGTGTGTGTGTGTGTGTGTGTGTGTGTGTGTGTGTGTGTGTGTGTGTGTGTGTGTTGGCTCAGAGCTCCAGGTTGTTTTTCTAGCATGCTTGAACCTAGACTTTCTATTTATGGCAACCAGCAATAAAAATAACCAACCTCACACAATCTCTGTCTCTGTCTATCGGCATGACAACAATGGTGCTGGGGATCACATGTACAGTCACAACCCAAATGATTGGCACCCTTGATAGAGATGAGTAAAAAAGAGTGTATAAAATAAATCATACAAATACTGAACATGGGAAAATGATATTATTTTATACCAGTACAATTGCTCACAGAAAAATTTTTGAACCCCTATCTTTTTGAGAAAAAAATATTCCTTGTTAAACAAAATCTTTTTCTAGAGTAATTGTGTTTGTATAAAACAATATAATTGAGCACTTTTGACCATACAATACAGCTCAGTATTTATATTATTTATTAATCTTTACGAAGGGTGCCAATCATTTTGATCGTGACTGTATGTAGCTATGTGGTGAGCTGGATACAGCGCATTCGGAAAGTATTCAGACCACTTGACTTTGACATTTTGTTACATGCCTTATTCTAAAATGGATTAAATAGTTCCCCCCCAATCAATCTACACACAATACCCCATAACAACAAAGCAAAGATAGGTTTTTCGATGTTTTTGCAAAATAAATAAATAAATAAAGTACTGAAATATCACATTTACATAAGTATTCAGACCCTTTTCTCAGTACTTTGTTGAAGCACCTTTGGCAGTGATTACAGCCTCGAGTCTTCTTGGGTATGACGCTACAGGCTTGGCACACCTGTATTTGGGGAGTTTCTCCCATTCTTCTCTGCAGATCCTCTCAAGCTCTGTCAGGTTGGATGGGGAGCGTTTCTGCACAGCTATTTTCAGGTCTCTACAGAGATGTTAGATCAGGTTCCAGAACGGGCTCTGGCTGGGCCACTCAAGGACATTCAGAGACTTGTCCCGAAGCCACTCCTGCGTTGTCTTGGCTGTGTGCTTAGGGTCATTGTCCTGTTGGAAGGTGAACCTTCGCCCCAGTCTGAGGTCCTGAGCACTCTGGAGCAGGTTTTCATCAATGATCTCTCTGTACTTTGCTCCGTAAATCTTTCCCTCGATCCTGACTAGTCTCCCAGTCCCTGTCGCTGAAAAACATCCCCACAGCATGAAGCTGCCACCACCATGCTACACCGTAGAGATGGTGCCAGGATTCCTCCAGACGTGACACTTGGCATTCAGGCCAAAGAGTTCAATCTTGGTTTTATCAAACCAGAGAATCTTGTTTCTCATGGTCTGAGAGTCCTTTTGGTGCCTTTTCGCAAATTCCAAGCAGGCTGTCATGTGCCTTTCTGTCTGGCCACTCTACCATAAAGGTCTGATTGGTAGAGTGCTGCAGAGATGGTTGTCCTTCTGGAGATCTGTCAGAGTGATCATTGGGTTCTTGGTCACCTCCCTGACCAAGGCCCTTCTCCCCTGATTGCTCAGTTTGGCCGGGTGGCCAGCTCTGGGAAGAGTCTTGGTGGTTCCAAACTTCTTCTATTTAAGAATGATGGAGGACACTGTGTTCTTGGGGACCTTCAATGCTGCAGAAATGTTTGTGTACCCTTCACCAGATTCGTGCCTCGACACAAACTTGTCTTGGAGCTCTACGGACAATTCCTTCGATGTCATGGCTTGGTTTTTGCTCTGACATGCACTGTCAACTGTGGGACCTTATATAGACAGGTGTGTGCCTTTCCAAATCATGTCTATCAATTTAATTTACCACAGGTGGACTCCAATCAAGTTGTAAAAACATCTCAAGGATGATTCATGGAAACAGGATGTACCTGAGCTCAATTTCGAGTCTCATAGCAAAGGGTCTGAATACTTATATAAATAAGGTATTTCTGGTTTTTACAAATTTCTAAAAACCTGTTTTTGATTAGTCATTATGGAGTGTTGTGTGTAGATTGATGAGGGAAATCCATTTTAGAATAAGGCTGTAACGTAACAAGTTGTGGAAAATGTCAAGGGGTTTGAAATATTTTCTGAAAGTGCTGTATGTCCTGGCTCAAACCAGGCTCCTGTAGGAGAGCTCTGTTGGTTGTCTAGAAGGAACCTAGCACTGTTTAAACGATCTGTCTGTCTGTAGAGCTGCATGATTCATTCATCTCTCTATTCATTCTAACTCTGATGCCCAGCGAAGAGGAAATTTCAGAGAGAGAGAGACACCTTTAGTCCTTAAAAATGGCAACTACACAATTCTAATGTTGTGTGTGTGTGTGTGTGCATGCGTGTGGCCATGCGTGTGGCCATGCATGTGTATGCCTATATCAGTCTGTGCACGTGAGTGCATGTGTCTGGTGTGTGTCTGTGTGTGTCTGTGGCCTATAGTTGTGATTCATTCACTGGCCATTGTTCCAGAAATAGACTGGCATAGCTATGTCCTGTAGCCCTGTTGTCTGTCTGTCTGTCTGTCTGTCTGTCTGTCTGTCTGTCTGTCTGTCTGTCTGTCTGTCTGTCTGTCTGTCTGTCTGTCTGTCTGTCTGTCTGTCTGTCTGTCGCTGTCTGTCTGTCTGCTCTCTCTCTCTCTCTCTCTCTCTCTCTCCCTCTTTCTCTCTCTGTCTCTCTCTTTCCCTCTCTCTCTCTCTCTCTCTTTGTCTGTCTGTCTGTCTCTCTCTCTCTCTCTCTCACACATTCTTTGTTCCCTTGCTCTGAGGAAAAGAGGAGAGATGCTCTGCTCGTTCAAACCACTTCAGCCGGATAAACGCTCTTCAGTCAGCGTGTTCACAACTAGCTAATACAACTGTGTTATGTAAACTAGTCTATGAGAGAGAGAGAGAGAGAGAGAGAGAGAGAGAGAGACGGAGAGGGAGAGAGAGGTGGGGAGAGGGAGAAAGAGAGAGACAGTGGGGAGAGGAAGAGAGAAAGAGAGAGAGAGAGATAGTATTGACCCATATTACTGTTTTAAAATCACATATTCCAGAACACAGAACATCACAATGTTCTAGAGAACAGTGTTCAATGTACCTCACAGCTGTCGGTTGGGATTGGCTGCTTTAGAGCTGCAGTGTGTTTTGATTGGTCTGTTCCGACTCTGTGCTGACTCACAGAAGAGTGAGAGATAGAAGTAGGAGGAGGGGGAGAGGGGGGACAGAGAAATAGAGAGGGGAGAAAGGGAACAGAGAGGGGAGAGGGGGACAGAGAAATAGAGAGGGGAGAAAGGGAACAGAGAGGGGAGAGGGGGACAGAGAAATAGAGAGGGGAGAAAGGGAACAGAGAGGGGAGAGGGGGACAGAGAAATAGAGAGGGGAGAAAGGGAACAGAGAGGGGAGAGGGGGACAGAGAAATAGAGAGGGGAGAAAGGGAACAGAGAGGGGAGAGGGGGACAGAGAAATAGAGAGGGGAGAAAGGGAACAGAGAGGGGAGAGGGGGACAGAGAAATAGAGAGGGGAGAAAGGGAACAGAGAGGGGAGAGGGGGACAGAGAAACAAGGGGGAGAGGGGGTCCATTTGTACAAGAGAGAAAGATCAAAATACACCATCTCTATAACAGTGTGATCAGAACCAGCCACAACCAATCTGTCCATCTCTATAACAGTGTGATCAGAACCAGCCACAACCAATCTGTCCATCTCTATAACAGTGTGATCAGAACCAGCTACAACCAATCTGTCCATCTCTATGGCAGTGTGATCAGAACCAGCCACAACCAATCTGTCCATCTCTATAACAGTGTGATCAGAACCAGCCACAACCAATCTGTCCATCTCTATAACAGTGTGATCAGAACCAGCCACAACCAATCTGTCCATCTCTATAACAGTGTGATCAGAACCAGCCACAACCAATCTGTCCATCTCTATAACAGTGTGATCAGAACCAGCTACAACCAATCTGTCCATCTCTATAACAGTGTGATCAGAACCAGCCAAAACCAATCTGTCCATCTCTATAACAGTGTGATCAGAACCAGCCACAACCAATCTGTCCATCTCTATAACAGTGTGATCAGAACCAGCCAAAACCAATCTGTCCATCTCTATAACAGTGTGATCAGAACCAGCCACAACCAATCTGTCCATCTCTATAACAGTGTGATCAGAACCAGCTACAACCAATCTGTCCATCTCTATAACAGTGTGATCAGAACCAGCCAAAACCAATCTGTCCATCTCTATAACAGTGTGATCAGAACCAGCCACAACCAATCTGTCCATCTCTATAACAGTGTAATCAGAACCAGCCAAAACCAATCTGTCCATCTCTATAACAGTGTGATCAGAACCAGCTACAACCAATCTGTCCATCTCTATAACAGTGTAATCAGAACCAGCCAAAACCAATCTGTCCATCTCTATAACAGTGTGATCAGAACCAGCCAAAACCAATCTGTCCATCTCTATAACAGTGTGATCAGAACCAGCCAATACCAATCTGTCCATCTCTATAACAGTGTAATCAGAACCAGCCACAACCAATCTGTCCATCTCTATAACAGTGTGATCAGAACCAGCCACAACCAATCTGTCCATCTCTATAACAGTGTGATCAGAACCAGCCACAACCAATCTGTCCATCTCTATAACAGTGTGATCAGAACCAGCCACAACCAATCTGTCCATCTCTATAACAGTGTGATCAGAACCAGCTACAACCAATCTGTCCATCTCTATAACAGTGTGATCAGAACCAGCTACAACCAATCTGTCCATCTCTATAACAGTGTGATCAGAACCAGCCACAACCAATCTGTCCATCTCTATAACAGTGTGATCAGAATAGCACACCTTTGCCCTCACGTTTTCCTCGCTCTCTTTTCCTCCCCCTTTTCGCTCTCTCTCATTGCCAAGGTTACCCACATTAGTGTGCTGGCATGTGCTCAGTGCCGTTAGTAACCGTGGAGATGAGATACTGAAGTGGATCATTAGAGATGATGTGTGTTTGTGTGTTGTGTGTCAGACCTACAATAGAGTGGGTTTGAAGTGCGATGATCACATTTAAATCCCAGCTATAATAATATCCTTATAATTACACCTGCTCTTTCCATGACAGCCTGACCAGGTGAATCCAGGTGAAAGCTATGACCCCTTATTAATGTTACTTGTTAAATCCTCTTCAATCAGTGTAGATGTTGGGAGGTGACAGGTTAAAGAAGGATTTTTAAGCCTTGAGACAATGGAGACATGGATTTTGTATGTGTGTCATTCGGAGGGTATGTCCTTGTAGAGTCCATGTCTAACGAATTGAGGAAGTTCTGAGGGGAAAGGGGGGTGCAACTCAATATCAGGAAGGTGTTCCTAGTGTTTAGTATACTCAGTGTGTATGTCTGTTTTGTTATGTTACTAACTCCAACAGTGTGTTACAGCGTAGCCCTTTACTGAACAGTGTTCAACTGTCATCTCTCTCTCTCTCTCTCTGCTTCTCCCTCTACTCTCCCTCCCTCTCTCCGTCCTTCAGCTGCGTATAGGTATCCATACAGGCTCAGTGTTGGCGGGGGTGGTTGGGGTGAGGATGCCCAGGTACTGTCTGTTTGGCAACAACGTCACACTGGCCAGCAAGTTTGAGTCTGGGAGCCACCCTCGATGCATCAACGTCAGCCCAACCACATACCGGTGAGTACACCTGTGTGTGTGTGTGTGTGTGTGTGTGTGTGTGTGTGTGTGTGTGTGTGTGTGTGTGTGTGTGTGTGTGTGTGTGTGTGTGTGTGTGTGTGTGTGTGTGGTCTGTGTGTGTGTGTGTGTGTGTGGTCTGTGTGTGTGTGTGTGGTCTGTGTGTGTGTGTGTGTGTGTGTGTGTGTGTGTGTGTGAGGGGGGAGAATGAATGGCAATAGAGCAGCTTTCAGTCTTTCAGGACATTTGAGTAAGAAACAGTCACGTCCAGTCACTGCATTAGTGATACGTCATAAACACACGCCCGCAAGCACAGACACTTTCACACGCGCACACACACACACACACACACACACACACACACACACACACACACACACACACACACACACACACACACACACACAGTGACTCTGATGTTGAGTCAAACGCTGCCTGTGGGGGCACTTTGTGATGAGAGCTGATCATCGTGTTCTCTCTCTCTCCTTTTTATCTCTCTTTTTCCCTCTCTCTCCCTCTCTATGGTGTCCCTTATGTGAGTCAGTGAGTCGAAAGCGTTGCCTTGGAAACCTATTTTTGCAGTCAAGGACGTTCTCTCCTCAGAATCACAAATTATTTGCACGACACAAAGAGGGCTAATTGTTGCAGATTTAAACCAACCTGTGTGTGTGTGTGTGTGTGTGTGTGTGTGTGTGTGTGTGTGTGTGTGTGTGTGTGTGTGTGTGTGTGTGTGTGTGTGTGTGTGTGTGTGTGTGAGTGTGAATGGTGATTAATAAATCCAGTGTGTGTTCTGTCTCCTCTGCTAATATCTCTGTGGACTCAGCATATGTACACACTGTGTAATTGCTTGCTTGTGTGTGTGTGTGTGTGTGTGTGTGTGTGTGTGTGTGTGTGTGTGTGTGTGTGTGTGTGTGTGTGTGTGTGTGTGTGTGTGTGTGTGTGTGTGTGTGTGTGCATCAGTGTGTGTGTGTGCATCAGTGTGTGCGTGTGCATCAGTGTGTGTGTGTACATACCCCCCTGCAGCACAAACACACACCTGTAGCTTGTGAATAATGCCTGGGTGTGTGATTGGTCTTATCTCATTCTGAACAAGGCTACATCACTCCCTGGAGAGTCACTGCTGTTTGGAGAAATAGCCAAATCCCACTCTGCAGCCAAATATAACACAGTCATCATGTGTTTTTAAATCTCTCTCCTCTTTCTTTCCCTCTCTCCAGGCTGCTGAAAGACGATTGCTCCTTCTCTTTCGTCCCTCGTTCCCGGTTGGAGCTTCCTGATAATTTTCCGAAGGAGATCCCGGGAACATGCTACTTCCTGGAGGGAGGGACTTCCCATAGCCACACCTCCTTGACCAGCTCCCGCTCCGCCCCCCCAGCTCCCCTGAGGAAAGTGTCCTACAGCATCGGCACCATGTTCCTACGAGAGACCAGTCTATAGGCTCCCAAAACACACAGTCATCAGCATACACACACAACTCTAACCCTACAGCCATGTTTAAATGGGAGTCTTATAGGGATGACAATACCCTCCTACCCCAAACCAGGACGCAGTCCTCTTAACAACCCCCCTCGCTTTTCCATCTAGAAACAGACACTCCTCGCTTCACCAACTACAACCTGTTGTTACCAAGGGCAACCACCCTTTACCCTTCAACCCCACCACAAACCAGACTTTGAAGGTTGAGAGAAGAGGAGGGAAAACAACAAAATCAACAGAGGCAATATAATAGAATAATCTAGCAACTTCGAAACTAAACTAAAGCCTTCTGCTTGTAGAACACAGCGTACTGTAACCATGGATACCACGGCTGGCTGTCAGTCTGGGCATGGCAGGTACTGTGTTATTATCAACAACGCTCACAACTCAGTGCCTTCTTCACTAGAACACTCCAGACATACACTCTCAAACCCCCAACATGTGAGCTGGCTGAACACGCGGGGAAATGGAACGAGGTCTGCAGCTCTGATGCTCCCCACAGTGATGTGTGTGACTCTCCCAAATCAGTCACTGTGGGAAGCCTGTGTTGTTTTGGTCCAGCTAGCAGCTGAACCACAGAGATGTTCGGACATTTTCTCATTCAGTTATCTGAATGCATCCACCTCCCAGCCCATCTGTCAACACTAAACCATGGACATGAGCAAGCAGCACGTAAGTCCATCCACCAACTCTAATAACCAAGGTGTGGATAGGAAGTATGCCTGGTGGGGGTCTCTATGTCATTCCAGATCTCTACGTCATTCTATGTTTTTAGAGCAATAACCTTAGGATCCTATCTCTCTGTCACCACTCTAGTCCCCAACCTCATTTCTCTCTCTCACACACAAACACACATTGGCTTGTTACAAGGAAGAAATGGCCTGCTTCAATCAAATACCATTCTAAACATACTTGTGCTGGAATTGGTTTTTGATGTCATTGATTTAGCTGTGAGGTTAAAGCATTAACGATAATAAATTAATCAAAATAATCAATCAGCCAGTCACCTCATTGAGACCATGTTGGCTTTCAAACAGCATCATAATCAAACGTTCCATCCCATGTTGGAGTTCTACACCAACAGCATCATAATCAAACGTTCCATCCCATGTTGGAGTTCTACACCAACAGCATCATAATCAAATGTTCCATCCCATGTTGGAGTTCTACACCAACAGCATCATAATCAAACGTTCCATCCCATGTTGGAGTTCTACACCAACAGCATCATAATCAAACGTTCCATCCCATGTTGGAGTTCTACACTACAGCATCATAATCAAACGTTCCATCCCATGTTGGAGTTCTACACCAACAGCATCATAATCAAACGTTCCATCCCATGTTGGAGTTCTACACCAACAGCATCATAATCAAACGTTCCATCCCATGTTGGAGTTCTACACCAACAGCATCATAATCAAACGTTCCATCCCATGTTGGAGTTCTACACCAACAGCATCATAATCAAACGTTCCATCCCATGTTGGAGTTCTACACCAACAGCATCATAATCAAACGTTCCATCCCATGTTGGAGTTCTACACCAACAGCATCATAATCAAACGTTCCATCCCATGTTGGAGTTCTACACTACAGCATCATAATCAAACGTTCCATCCCATGTTGGAGTTCTACACCAACAGCATCATAATCAAACGTTCCATCCCATGTTGGAGTTCTACACCAACAGCATCATAATCAAACGTTCCATCCCATGTTGGAGTTCTACACCAACAGCATCATAATCAAACGTTCCATCCCATGTTGGAGTTCTACACCAACAGCATCATAATCAAACGTTCCATCCCATGTTGGAGTTCTACACCAACAGCATCATAATCAAACGTTCCATCCCATGTTGGAGTTCTACACCAACAGCATCATAATCAAACGTTCCATCCCATGTTGGAGTTCTACACCAACAGCATCATAATCAAATGTTCCATCCCATGTTGGAGTTCTACACCAACAGCATCATAATCAAACGTGCCATCCCATGTTGGAGTTCTACACCAACAGCATCATAATCAAACGTTCCATCCCATGTTGGAGTTCTACACTACAGCATCATAATCAAACGTTCCATCCCATGTTGGAGTTCTACACCAACAGCATCATAATCAAACGTTCCATCCCATGTTGGAGTTCTACACCAACAGCATCATAATCAAACGTTCCATCACATGTTGGAGTTCTACACTACAGCATCATAATCAAACGTTCCATCCCATGTTGGAGTTCTACACCAACAGCATCATAATCAAACGTTCCATCCCATGTTGGAGTTCTACACCAACAGCATCATAATCAAACGTTCCATCCCATGTTGGAGTTCTACACTACAGCATCATAATCAAACATCCATCCCATGTTGGAGTTCTACACTACAGCATCATAATCAAACGTTCCATCCCATGTTGGAGTTCTACACCAACAGCATCATAATCAAACGTTCCATCCCATGTTGGAGTTCTACACCAACAGCATCATAATCAAACGTTCCATCCCATGTTGGAGTTCTACACTACAGCATCATAATCAAACGTTCCATCCCATGTTGGAGTTCTACACTACAGCATCATAATCAAACGTTCCATCCCATGTTGGAGTTCTACACTACAGCATCATAATCAAACGTTCCATCCCAAGTTGGAGTTCTACACCAAAGAACTTCGCCATGTAAAATAACCTGTAAAAACATGAGTGTGTGTGTGTGGGTGCGAGCGGGCGACCAAGAAGTAAGTGTAAGATAACCTGTGGATCTGTTATTGCATTAAACTCTGTACAAAATAACATGTATGTAAAAAGGCCTATATCTATATTAAATATGTACAATTTAAATATATTTAATAATTCAACAGAAAATATTCCATTTTAAAGATCATTCTATGTTGTACTTTTTGGTATTATTCACAAGTTTAGATGAGTACATTCACATTTCTGTTGACTTTTTTCTCTTTTTGGTAAAATGATTTGACATGTCTGAGTCGTCTGTTATCTAGGCCTATAAATAACATTACTGATGTATCTGGTAGGAAACATGTTGAAATCTGTTGAATGACTGAGTTGTAAGGCACATCCTCTGTCAAATAAGTTGTCAATAAAAATCACCAGATATGTTTAAAAATGAAGAATGTGTTTAGTTTATTATGTTCATCACATGATGGCCAGGGTGCAGCCACCCACTGGGGAGCCAGGGCCAGCCAATCAGAATGTGTTATTCCCCACTAAAGGGCTTCATTACAGACAGAAATACCTCTCAGTTTCATCAGCTGTCCGTGTGGCTGGTCTCAGACGATCCCACAGGTGAAGAAGCCGGATGTGGAGGTCCTTGGCTGGCGTGGTTACACGTGGCCGGTTGGACGTACTGCCAAATTATCAAAAAAATGATGTATAATAGAGAAATGAACATGACATGTTCTGGCAACAGCTCTGTTGGACATTCCGGCAGTCAGCATGCCAATTACACGCTCCCTCAAAACTCGAAACATCTGTGGCATTGTGTTGTGTGACCTTTCATTGACTTTCATTGAAAGATGTGGCCTTTCATTGACCCCAGCACAAGGTGCACCTGTGTAATGATCATGCTTTTTAATCAGCTTCTTGATATGCCACACCTGTCAGGTGAATGGATTATCTTGGCATTGGAGAAATGCTCCCAATCAGGGGTGTAAACAAATATGTGCACAAATTTTCAGAGAAATAAGCATTTTGTGCATATGGAAAATCACTGGGATCTTTTATTTCAGCTCATGAAACGTGATCACTTTACATGTCGCATTTATAATTTTGTCCAGGATAGCTAGACAAACGTTCACGCATACAAACAGACACACACTCACACAGACATACACACAGACACACACTCACACAGACATACACACACCATGTTTCCTCTGTGACTGACAGAACACGCTGTTTCATTATTGATAACCACACCCCTCTGATCTATAGTGCAGAACCACACCCACCTCTCTGTCACACACACTTCTGCATGTGCACATACAGGATCGCTGATAACATGATGGTATGATGTTAGCCCACTAGGACCTGGCTTGTCACCTATACTCCAGTTGTTTTCCATCAATGCAGATGGAGGAATGGAGACAAGGAGAGGAAGCCTGTTTAGACCGTGCAGTCAGTGTCTGCTCCATGATGGTGAGGTTGACCTGAGAGTCGTGACCTTGGTGAGCCAGATGCTAGATCAGATATAGCTCATCCTAAAACACAAACAACACTACTTTACAAAGATACCCTTGCATACACACACGCACCTCCATACATCTCTCAGGCCTTATGAGTCTATGTCTCTCAGGCCTTAAGAGTCTCTGTCTCTCAGGCCTTAAGAGTCTCTGTCTCTCAGTCCTTAAGAGTCTGTCTCTCAAGCCTTAAGAGTCTCTGTCACTCAGGCCTTAGGAGTCTCTGTCTCTCAGGCCTTACGAGTCTCTGTCTCTCAGGCCTTACGAGTCTCTGTCTCTCAGGCCTTACGAGTCTCTGTCTCTCAGTCCTTAAGAGTCTGTCTCTCAAGCCTTAAGAGTCTCTGTCACTCAGGCCTTAGGAGTCTCTGTCTCTCAGGCCTTACGAGTCTCTGTCTCTCAGGCCTTACGAGTCTCTGTCTCTCAGGCCTTACGAGTCTCTGTCTCTCAGGCCTTAAGAGTCTCAGTCTCTCAGGCCTTACGAGTCTCTGCCATTTGTAGACAACATGTGATGGGTATACACGCACGCACACACACACACTCATTCTAACTAACACCTGTGTCCTCCTCACCCTTCTCCCATCCTACACCTCTCTCCCCCATCACCACTCCCCCTTCCCCCTCCTACCCCTCTCCCCTATCACCTCTCCCCCTCCTACCTTCTCTCCCCATCACCTCTCCCCTTCTACCTTCCCTCCCCATCACCTCTCCCCCTCCTAACCCCCTCTCCCCATCACCTCTTCCACTCCTAACCTCCTATCACCTCTCCCCCTCCTACCTTCTCTCCCCCTCCTAACCCTCTCTCCCCATCACCTCTCCCCCTCTTCCCCCTACCTGTCCCCCCTCATACCCCTCTTCCCATCACCTCTCTCCCTCTTCCCCTCCTACCCCTCTCCCCATCACTTCTTCCCTTCTCCCCCTCCTACCTTCTCTCTCCATCACCTCTCCCCCTACTAACCCCCTCTCCCCCTACCTTGCCCCCCTCTACCCCTCTCTCCCCCATCACCTCTCCCCTGAAAACCCTGTCTGCCTTTTATTTTCCCTCAGCTCACTGCCAGTGGCTGGAGGGATAGCTTGAGGGAGGGAGAGAGAGAGAGTGAGAGAGAGTGAGAGAGATAGATAGAGAGAGAGAGTGAGTGAGAGAGAGAGTGTACATGTGTGTATGTGTTTGTTTTCTAAGAGCCCTTGTGGCGCTATGTGATAGATACCGTTTTGCTATTTTTCTGACAGGAAGCTGCTAATCTAAGCTGCAAACCCATGAGCCTTTGTGACACAGAGATCCCTGATGATGCCAGAGTGTGACCAGGAGGTGGGGGTGTTGTTGTGAGGGGGGATGGGGGGACTCGAGGGGTATGGGAACAGCAAGGTTATAAATATTCAGGATAGAGAAACAACATTGGCTGCACATATTGGTCCCATAGCACGTTCACTGTGACAGTGTTTCAGTCTAGGGGGTTATCTGCCTGGTTTGACCTTGAACTGAAACATTGTATTACTTATTAATGGTATGTTGGAGCAATAAGGCTATTGTCTTCTTGTCTCTATGTAGAGATGTTTCACATTGCACCTAATGCGATTAGTGTATGTATGACAATGTTGATACGAGGATATCCAGGATAGCAAACTGATGCTCCAGTCAACATGTTCTTGTTATTCTAAGTCTGGGTTCAAAAGAGCCTTACCACATGAACTCTATTAACCAGAGTGCACCTATACGTTAAACATCACCTCTTCCTCCTTCCTGTGACAGTGTTGGGCGGTCACAGAGTATGATCACTGGCCATCAACATGAAAACAATATTGACTCTAGACTTTTGGACAGTAGCACTCTCTCTCTCTCACACACACAGCTATGTATGTAAGCAGACATGCCAGACTGTTGTTGCAGCTGAGGCGTGGAGTTCAGTGGGATGTTTAGAGGTCATATAGAGGTTATGTAGGGCAGAAGGAAGTTCTCTCTGAGATGGAGAGATCCCAAGGAATGAGATGGAGGCCCTGAGGAATGAGATGGAGAGAGATCCCTAGGAATGAGATGGAGGCCCTGAGGAATGAGATGGAGAGAGATCCTTAGGAATGAGATGGAGGCCCTGAGGAATGAGATGGAGAGAGATCCTTAGGAATGAGATGGAGGCCCTGAGGAATGAGATGGAGAGAGATCCTTAGGAATGAGATGGAGGCCCTGAGGAATGAGATGGAGAGAGATCCTTAGGAATGAGATGGAGGCCCTGAGGAATGAGATGGAGAGAGATCCTTAGGAATGAGATGGAGGCCCTGAGGAATGAGATGGAGAGAGATCCTTAGGAATGAGATGGAGGCCCTGAGGAATGAGATGGAGAGAGATCCTTAGGAATGAGATGGAGGCCCTGAGGAATGAGATGGAGAGAGACTGTCACACCCATGTCATTAGTTCTTTGACTGCGGTGTAATTCATACTGTGGTTTAATTGTGGTTGTGATTTTTATTTACCTTTATTTAACTAGACAAGTCAGTTAAGAACAAATTCTTATTTACAATGTCAGCCTACCAGGGAACAGTGGGTTAACTGCCTTGTTCAGGGGCAGAACAACACATTTCTTACCTTATCAGCTTGGGGATTCGATCCAGCAACCTTTTGATTATTGGCCCAACGCTCTAACCAATAGGCTACCTGTCGCCCCAGTGGTCCTCTTGTGGTTTATTTCTGGTCTCATGAAGTCGTGACTGGATCCCTGGCTCATGACTGATGCAGCCTGGTAGACTGAGGACAAACTGACTGGAGAAATAATGGCATGTTCTGATAATATATGCCGAATGATTCGATTACCCTGGTGTGATTGGTCTAAATTACTGACTAATGAGTGTATGAATACGCTAATGAGATTACAGCATGTTCCTGGAAGAAGGAAGAGGACACAGTGTATGTCCCTTAGAACACACACACACACACGCACGCACACACGCACACACACATACCTAATATTAAGCACATTGCTTCTCTTTACAACAGGAGTATAGCCTAACTGGCTGGCATGAAAATGAACCATGGGAAAAGCAGACTCCATTCGCTATTTAAGTGCATAGATGATGTATTTTTTTCTCGCTGCCTCTGTTTCGAGACAGGTGCATTACAATGGTCCATTCTAAGTCAAAACAAAGTTCACACATATATGATTTACTATATTTAAAGACAATATTAAATAAAGAATAGAGGGATTTATTTGAAATGTTTTATTTAACCTTTATTTAACTAGGCAAGTCAGTTAAAAACAAATTCTTATTTTAAGGCCTAGGAAGAGTGGGTTAACTGCTTTGTTCAGGGGCAGAATGACAGATTTTTACCTTGTCAGCTCTGGGATTCAATCTAGCACCTTTCGGTTACTGGCCCAATGCTCTAACCACTAGGCTACCTGCCGCCCCTATGATGGGTGACAATATTGGCCTATCACTTGTAAATTATATATTATCATTTGTGAATGATGCCCAGTTTAATGCAACAAACAGCACACCTCATGTAGCCCAGCTCATAGGCCTATATGTTTTGATAAGGATTGTATCACAACTAAAGTGGCTAAATAACTTCTTAAAATGAAGCACATTAATCCGCTTTACAACAGGTGTAGAGCCTAACTGGCATACATACGCAGCACTTGAGTTTCAAGTTTGGGGAAGATCATTTTCACCATAAAAAATGCACCTTTATAATAAAAGCATTACATACATAATCACATTTGTGGTCACTTTTGAGAATGGTGTTTTCCTGCTAATGGAACATTAGCGCTTATAGCCTACTGCCGTGTGTGCATTACTGCACTTATAATGTGAAGAAATAGACCAAAAGTTTATCAACATTTTAACATAAACATTCTCATCTGTTGCGTCAGGCTCATTGCTTAAAACAGTTTTTTAAATTCTAGTGGTTATATTAATTTGGGATCTATCGCAACCCACCACTGTCCCAGACTATGTTTGGAATATTTATTTCTCCCACAGAATAGAATAGGTCAACTTTTGTAATATGGGGGATAGTGCTTTTGTTGTTCGTTAGGCCTATTCATTTTGTTGGCTGACGAAAAGTAAATGTGAACAGTTCTTCAATATGTGCCTCGGAATTGGATAAGGAGGCGCGCAGTTGCATCCCCGATGTGTCTGTCTTCACTTGTAGCCTGTGAGAAAGACCCGATCACATGACGGAGAGCCATATGAGTGAGAGGTCACTGGCCGCAAAAGGTATGAATTTATTTAGGGGGCATTACGGCCACACAAAAAGGATGCAGCCGGGGAATCCGAGGCATTATCAAGTGCTTGTCAAATTGTGAATGAGAGACTGATGAAGTGTGTACAGCCTGCGCAAAAAAAGCAGAGCTCATGCCTTTCATGCAACTTTTTTCAAATCATCATTAGAGTCGCATCATGCAGCCTTAGAATGTATTACAAATCAAAACATATATCCCAACATTTGTATCACAACAAAAGTTACATAAATAACTCTAAATTAAGCATATAGGAGTACATGTTTCTTTCTTAACCGCCTAACACAGAATAGTTGAATGTACACTCTCCCTCAAATCATTTGGAGAAAATATCCTTTCTATTTTAGCTATGTTCAATTGTACTCTTCATACTATAAAATAATATAAAAAAATATAAAATTCTAAGCAAATCTTGTCTGCTAAATTAACTAGTGTAGCCCACAGCCATATGGCATAACCGGATCAGGGCCTAACATAAGGACAACTCAGAGTATGCTATTCTGTTCTTCTGAAATAGACTACATTTTCTTCATATTATGTTCCTTTAGACCTGTCTAAAATAAATAATGGATTTATTGTGATGGCGTAGGCCAGGTATTCCCAAACTGGTGTTGCGCAATGCCGTCGGGAGTTCGCCAAATATATATATTTTTTCTCACATTTTCAAAAGTACATTTACATTTTCCAACGGGGCTATACATGTGGGTGAGGTTTTTTTCTCACCTGAGTAGCCTCGTTTCACTGGCAAAAATAAAATGAAATTATCTGTAACGTATGCTTCCATTTCACACTCTCAAACACGTACAGTTGAAGTCGGAAGTTTATATACACTTAGGTTGGAGTCATTAAAACTAGTTTTTCAACCACTCCACAAATTTCTTGTTAACAAACTATAGTTTTGTCAAGTCCATAGTTTACATACACTAAGTCGACTGTGCCTTTAAATGGCTTGGAAAATTATAGAAAATGATGTCATGGCTTTACAATCTTCTGATAGGCTTATTGACATAATTTGAGTCAATTGGAGGTGTACCTGTGGATGTGGAACCACACGTTTGGTTCATCCTTGGGAGCAATTTCCAAATGCCTGAAGGTACCACGTTCATCTGTACAAACAATAGTACGCAAGTATGAACACCATGAGACCAAGCAGCCGTCATACTGCTCAGGAAGAAGACGCGTTCTGTCTCCTAGAGATGAACGCACTTTGGTGCGAAAAGTGCAAATCAATCCCAGAACAACAGCAAAGGACCTTGTGAAGATGCTGGAGGAAACAGGTACAGAAGTATCTATATCCACAGTAATACACATCCTATATCAACATAACCTGAAAGGCCGCTCAGCAAGGAAGAAGCCACTTCTCCAAAACCACCATAAAAAAGCCAGACTACGGTTTGTAAATGCACATGCGGACAAAGATCGTACTTTTCGGAGAAATGTCCTCTGGTCTGATGAAACAAAAATAGAACTGTTTGGCCATAATGAACATCATTATGTTTGGAGGAACAAGGGGGAGGCTTGCAAGCCGAAGAACACCATCCCAACCGTGAAGCATGGTGGTGGCAGCATCATGTTGTGGGGGTGCTTTGCTGCAGGAGGGACTGGTGCACTTCACAAAATAGATGGCATCATGAGGCAGGAAAATTATGTGGATATATTGAAGCAACATCTCAAGACATCAGTCAGGAAGTTAAAGCTTGGTCGCAAATGAGTCTTCCAAATGGACAATGACCCCAAGCATACTTCCAAAGTTGTGGCAAAATGGCTTAAGGACAACAAAGTCAAGGTATTGGAGTGGCAATCACAAAGCCCTGACCTCAATACTGTAGAAATTGTGGGCAGAACTGAAAAAGCATGTGCGAGCAAGGCCTATAAACCTGACACAGTTACACCAGCTCTGTCAGGAGGAATGGGCCAAAATGCACCCAACTTATTGTGGGAAGCTTGTGGAAGGCTACCCAAAATGTTTGACCCAAGTTAAACAATGTAAAGGCAATGCTACCAAATACTAATTGAGTGTATGTAAACTTCTGACCCACTGGGAATGTGATAAAAGAAATAGAATCTGAAATAAATCATTCTCTCTACTATTATTCTGACATTTCACATTCTTAAAATAAAGCGGTGATCCTAACTGACCTAAAACAGGGAACATTTGCTAGGATTAAATGTCAGGGATTGTGAAAAACTGAGTTTAAATGTATTTGGCTAAGGTGTATGTAAACTTCCGACTTCAACTGTAGATCCCCTGAACGCAGCTCACTTTCCAGCTCACACTCTCAAACACATAGATCCTCTGAACGCAGCTCACTCTCCAGCTCCCAATCACCTGAATTGTGATCACCTGTTCACACACCTGTATGTCATTAACACACCATTTAGTTCAGTTCTTTACACCCCATCATTGTGAGGTATTGTTTGTTTTGTGACACACTTCTATTTGGAGCTCTGTTTTTCCCGTAATTTACTCCTCCAGTGTATGATAGTTTTTGCCTGCCTCACTAACGACGCCTTTTGCTTATTCCCTACCTGTACTTTAGCCGATCGGATTTCCTGTTATCAACCAATTGCCTGATCTCCCGGACGACGTTACTGGCCTTTTCCCTGCATGTACTGTGGCATTTTTGGACCCCCTGTGTATGACCCCCCATCGTGTTCCTTACACTATCTAGTTTTCAGCTAAATAACAACACAATGTCAAATACAGGTAGCCTAGTCAAATAATTAACATCCAATGACATTAACCGTTACTCTCTCGCGCGAAACCTTTACTCTTGCGCAGGCATTAGAACAGAAACAAGATCATATGAAAAATGTTGCCAGAAAAAAAGACGACTTTCGAGTAATACGACGTATAAAAGCAACAGATACCATTAATAAGAACGGGCTAGAAACGTCTTATATGGTGAGCTACCGAGTGGCTAGGACAGGCAAGCCCCATACTATTGTGGAGGACTTAATTCTTCCTGCTGCCGCAGATATGGCTGGGGCAATGCTGGGGGAAAAGGCCAAAAAACTATACAGACAATATCTTCATCAAACAACACTGTTTCACAACGCATCAGTGACATGGCAGGAGATGTTTTGAAACAATTACTGCTTCGCATACAAGCCAGTGAATTATATGCATTACAGCCGGATGAGTCAACAGACGTGGCGGGCCTGGCACAGCTCCTGGTATATGTCCGTTAAGTTTATGAGGGGTCAATTAAGGAAGATATCCTCTTCTGCAAACCACTGGAAACCAAGACAACATGAGAGGATATTTTTAAAGTACTGGACAGCTTTGTGATATCAAATGGACTTTGGTGGTCAAGATGTGTGGTATCTGTACTGATGGCGCAAAAGCCATGACAGGGAGACATAGTGGAGTGGTAACGCGCGTGCATGCAGTTGCTCACAATGTCACTTGGGTACACTGCAGCATCCACCAAGAGGCTCTTGCTGCCAAGGGAATGCCTGACAGCTTGAAAGACATTTTGGACACTATAGTGAAAATGGTTAACTTTGTTAAAGCAAGGCCCCTGAACTCTCGTGTATTTTCTGCACTATGCAATGATATGAGCAGCGACCATGTAACGCTTTTACAACAAATAGAAGTGCGCTGGTTATTAAGGGGCAAAGTATTGACACGTTTTTTTAATTGAGGGACGAGTTTGAAGTTTTCTTTACTGACCATAATTTTCACTTGTCTGACCGCTTGCATGATGACAGGTTTCTCACACTAGAATGTTTTTGGGTGATGTTTTTTCTCACCTGAATGATCTGAATCTAGGATTACAGGGACTCTCCGCAACTATATTCAATGTGCGGGACAAAATTGGGGCTATGATTAAGAAGTTGGAGCTCTTTTCTGTCTGCATTAAGAAGGACAACACACAGGTCTTTCCATCATTGTATGATTTTTTGTGTGCAAATGAACTCAAGCTTACGGACAATGTCAAATGTGATTTGGCAAAGCACCTGAGTGAGCTGGGTGCGCAATTACACAGGTACTTTCCCGAAACGGACGACACAAACAACTGGATTCGTTATCCCTTTCATGCCCTGCCTCCAGAGAGCCTCATCGAAATTACAACAAGCGGTTATGTGAAAATTGAATTTAATCAGAAGCCACTGCCAGATTTCTGGATAGGACGGCGCTCAGAGTTTCTTGCCCTTTGCAACCACATACCTATGTGAGAGTGGATTCTCGGCCCTCACTAGCATGAAAACTAAATACAGCACAGACTGTGTGTGGAAAATGATTTAAGACTGAGACGCTCTCCAATACAACCCAACATTGCAGAGTTATGTGCATCCTTTCAAGCAGTCCATTCTCATCAACCTGTGGTGAGTTTTTCAAAATTTTTGATGAAAAAATACGGTTTTATATGTAAGATGGCTATATAATGAGCAAAATGATTGATTATTATTATTATATTATTTGTGCCCTGGTCCTATAAGAGCTCTTTGTCACTTCCCACGAGCCGGGTGGTGACAAACTCACACTCATTCTTATGTTTAATAAATGTATCGTATAGTGTGTGTGTGTGTGTGTGTGTGTGTGTGTGTGTGTGTGTGTGTGTGTGTGTGTGTGTGTGTGTGGTGTGTGTGTGTGTGTGTGTGTGTGTGTGTGTGTGTGTGTGTGTGTGTGTGTGTGTGTGTGTGTGTGTGTGTGTGTGTGTGGCAGGCTTACAATGATGCAAAAAAACAACATTTGAGAGTGCGCTGACCCTGGTGCTAGAGGGGGTACGCAGCTGGAGGTTGAATGTTTGAAGGGGTACGGGACTATAAAACGTTTGGGAACCACTGGTGTAGGCTATATTACATGGATTTATTAGACTTTTTAAAATGTAGATGTTCCAAAGGTCTGCATCAGTGGCTTGTAGGCTGTGAGCCAGGAGATGCTAAATGTGTTTATGAAACATACAATATACTTGCAGTGAAGCCACTCGACAACTACACCACACCAGTCATCCAACAGACTCCCATTCAGAGCGATACACAGAAGCATCCAGGGTCAATGCCCTGCTCAAGGGCAAGTTGAAAAATCTCCCATCAGGCCAAAAAATGTGAACCCGAACCCTCCAAGATCCCCCCACAGTTAGCTGTCCCTCAACCATTCGAGACCCCTCCCACAGCACAGCACCAAGAAGAAAAAATAAAAATAAAAAATACAATTAATTCCATTCCCCACCCCCAAGAACCCCCCAATGCACCAACACCCCCAAGAACCCCCAATGCACCAACAACCAAGAGAATAAACTAAAGAGACAAAAGGAAAAGACAGAGGAAAACAGCAAACAATGCAAAAAAAAGAAAAATAATAATAATAATAATTGTTAAAAAAAGGACATCAAGGACAACTAAAATCATAACAGCAATGCCAACTGTATATGTTTGTGCGCATCTCTGGCACTTTTACATGTATGTGTGTGTTCTTGTATGTGTTTATTTGAATTAGAGTGTGTATATGCATGAGTACAAACACCTGCACGGCATCAGCCTCAGGCAAACTGGCATTAGTTGTAAAAACACTGCCACTTAGTGTCATTCAAATGTACTTTTATTATGTTTTATTTAGACTTTTTTTTTTTACTTTTATCTTTGATCATCATTCTATCTCCCGCACGGCTACTCCACTCCCACTTGTCTCCAAGTCCACATCCCAACCCTCAGCTTCCCTCAGCCCATCCCATCTATCTCTGCTGGCCACCCTCTTCCTGTTTCAACCCATCCCAACCCTCAGCTTCCCTCAGCCTATCCCATCTATCTCTGCTGGCCACCCTCTTCCTGTTTCAACCCATCCCAACCCTCAGCTTCCCTCAGCCCATCCCATCTATCTCTGCTGGCCACCCTCTTCCTGTTTCAACCCATCCCAACCCTCAGCTTCCCTCAGCCTATCCCATCTATCTCTGCTGGCCACCCTCTTCCTGTTTCAACCCATCCCAACCCTCAGCTTCCCTCAGCCTATCCCATCTATCTCTGCTGGCCACCCTCTTCCTGTTTCAACCCATCCCAACCCTCAGCTTCCCTCAGCCCATCCCATCTATCTCTGCTGGCCACCCTCTTCCTGTTTCAACCCATCCCAACCCTCAGCTTCCCTCAGCCCATCCCATCTATCTCTGCTGGCCACCCTCTTCCTGTTTCAACCCATCCCAACCCTCAGCTTCCCTCAGCCCATCCCATCTATCTCTGCTGGCCACCCTCTTCCTGTTTCAACCCATCCCAACCCTCAGCTTCCCTCAGCCTATCCCATCTATCTCTGCTGGCCACCCTCTTCGGGTTTCTACGCGACACATATCTTTCAACTATGCTATGATGTTTAACGTACAATTTCAATCTATCTAATCAAATAGAATCCACAGATTGGGAGTTGAAGATAAATACTTTTACTAAGAGTATTAGTACATTAGTAATTGACTAACCCGGTCTCTCCAGATCTCCTAACAGTACTATTTCTTGGTTCAATTTTAGATCAATGCTATGCATTTTCAGCCATTCCTGAACCTGAGACCAGAAACAGGCTACCTGAGGGCAATACCAAAATAAAAGGTCTATTGATTCTCTATCCTCACAACAAAATCTGCAGAGCTTCGGTGATTTTATGCCCCAAATACTCAACATTTTGTTGGTGGCAAGAATTCTATACAATCATTTTAGCTGAAAAGCACAAAGTCTTGAATCTTGCGTTGTTTTATATTTCAACTCATACACCCTGTACCATGGAATCGGTACATCAAAAATCTCTTCCCAACTATTTTGCAATCTGTATGGCACAGTTGTCAACATCCTGGTCCTGAAATGAAACTGGTATTTCTGCTATTTTTATTCCTCCGCAAGTTTAGATCCTTTTGTCACGCCCTGACCTGAGAGAGACGTTTTTCTCTGTTTGGTTAGGTCAGGGTGTGACATGGGGTGGGCATTCTATGTGTCATATTTCTATGTTTTTTTTTTCTTTGATTGGCCTAGTATGGTTTCCAATCAGAGGCAGCTGTCTATCGTTGTCTCTGATTGGGAATCATACTTAGGCAGCCCCTTTTCCCTCCTTCAGTGTGGGATCTTGTTTTTGTTCAGCTCAGTAAGCCTGCAGAACGTGACATTCGGGTTTCCTTGGTTTGTTATTTTGTTTGAGTGTTCTGAGTTACAATAAATATAAATATGAGCACTTTCCACGCTGCACCTTGGTCTACTCATTACGACGAGCGTCATACCTTTATATTGGGCAGACAGACCAGTTCCCTACCTCCTCCCGCTGCCACCTGCCTCCATTTTTTGGGTAATGCTGTAATCAATTGGTTGTACTCTTGGATTGAGCAAACCTTCCTGAATAATTCTCATAACTCCATGAAGGACATAACGCTATATCATTTTTAAGAACAAAATACCCTTTTCAAACATCTTTCCCATAAATACAGGTATTGTATCAACCAGCACAATTGAGTTCAGCCATAATATTTGTTCTATTTTTCAGAGGTATGAAATTGAAGCCAGCTCTGCAATGCTTGTTTGAAAAAGACAGATACTTTGAAAAAAGTATCATTTTCAATTAATCCAAAATGAGACATGGCAATCTGCACAAAGGCAAAAAGGCCATTTTTAAACAATGGATGAGCTTTTCTTAGTAATCTACTTGAGAACCAATTAGGGTTCAAATAAAACTTTTGAATGAGTTAAGCTTTTAGAGAGAGGTTTAGTGCTTTTATATTTAATCATCTCAACCCACCCAAATCATATTCATTATATACAGATGAAGTCGGAAGTTTACATACACCTTAGCCAAATACATTTAAACTCAGTATTTCACAATTCCTGACATTGAATCCTAGTAATAATTCCCTGTCTTAGGTCAGTTAGGATCACCAATTTATTTTAAGAATGTGAAATGTCAGGATAATAGTAGAGAGAATGATTTATTTCAGCTTTTATTTCTTTCATCACATTCCCAGTGGGTCAGAAGTTTACATACACTCAATTAGTATTTGGTAGCATTGCCTTTACATTGTTTAACTTGGGTCAAATATTTTGGGTAGCCTTCCACAAGCTTACCACAATAAGTTGGGTGCATTTTGGCCGATTCCTCCTGACAGAGCTGGTGTAACTGAGTCAGATTTGTAGGCCTCCTTGCTGCACATGCTTTTTCAGTTCTGCCCACAAATTTTCTATGGGATTGAGGTCAGGGCTTTGTGATGGCCACACCAATATCTTCACTTTGTTGTTCTTAAGCCATTTTGCAACAACTTTTGGAAGACCCATTTGTGACCAAGGTTTAACTTCCTGACTGATGTCTTGAGATGTTGCTTCAATATATCCACATAATTTTCCTGCCTCATGATGCCATCTATTTTGTGAGTGCACCAGTCCCACCTGCAGCAAAGCACCCCCATAACATGATGCTGCCACCCCCATGCTTCACGGTTGGGATGGTGTTCTTCAGCTTGCAAGCATTTTTTCCTCCAAACATAACGATGGTCATTATGGCCAAACAATTATCTTTTTGTTTCATCAGACCAGAGGACATTTCTCCAAAAAGTACAATCTTTGTCCCTATGTGCAGTTTCAAACCGTAGTCTGGCTTTTTTATGGCGGTTTTGGAGCAGTGGCTTCTTCCTTGCTGAACGGCCTTTCAGGTTATGTCGATATAGGACTTGTTTTACTGTGGATATAGATACTTTTGTACCTGTTTCCTCCAGCATCTTCTGTTAGGAGAATTATGTTCTCAATGTTAACTTCAATTAAAATACTCAGTCTGCAACCCGGATTTGGTAAGATTCTGGTTGAATGAAATAGACAGAGTCCCAGTTTACAAGAGGCAGAATGTTTATACACGAGCACATTCTGAAGTCCATTGTACAGAGACATCATTTTTATAGTTCACTCCTTATTTACGCACACACATACACACAAACATTAAGGCCCCAGATCTCTTAACACTGTAGATCATTACCCAGCTGACAGTTTCATTCCTCTGAGATTAGGGAAACCTTGAGGGGTACTCCCTCTCATAAATTCTCAGAGTTCAAGCTAGGTCAGGTCAACCACAGTTTAACAGTTCTTGGTGTTTACTTAAACACACAGACACACATTCTTCTCTTTCCCAGTCCAACCTCATTAGATTTATGCTTAACCCTTTAGTTACTCATTCTACATGCTATATAGACCATATCCCTAATAGTTAAGTTTCAGGGAATAATTATTTAATCATTACATTCAAACATATAAATCCCTTAACATCTTCACAAGGTCCTTTGCTGTTGTTCTGGGATTGATTTGAACTTTTTGCACCAAAGTACGTTCTTCTCTAGGAGACAGAACGTGTCTCCTTCCTGAGCGGTATGACGGCTGCGTGGTCCCATGGTGTTCATACTTGCGTACTATTGTTTGTAAAGATGAACGTGGTACCTTCAGGCATTTGGAAATTGCTCCCAAGGATGAACCAGACTTGTGGAGGTCTACAATTTTTTTTCTGAGGTCTTGGCTGATTTATTTAGATTTTTCCATGATGCCAAGCAAAGAGGCACTGAGTTTGAAGGTAGGCCTTGAAATACATCCACAGGTACACCTCCAATTTACTTAAATGATGTCAATTAGCCTCTCAGAAGCTTCTAAAGCCATGACATCATTTTCTGGAATTTTCCAAGCTGTTTAAAGGCACAGTCAACTTAGTGTATGTAAACTTATGACCCACTGCAATTGTGATACAGTGAATAAGTGAAATAATCTGTCTGTAAACAATTGTTGGAAAAATGACTTGTGTCATGCACAAAGTAGATGTCCTAGCCGACTTGCCAAAACTATAGTTTGTTAAAAAGAAATTTGTGGAATGGATGAAAAACGAGTTTTAATGACTCCAACCCAAGTGTTTGTAAACTTCCGACTTCAACTGTTGATAGGCACGCTTAATTTTGTCTGGATTAGCGTCCCAGATAAAGCAAAATATTTTTGGCTCATATGATTTAAAAAACGAATAATCAGGAGTAGGCAGCGCCATAAGTAAGTGAGTAAACTGAGATATGAATAAGGAGTTAATCAGTGCAATTTTTCGATAAATAGACAGGTATTTACCTCTCCATGGTTGCAGGATCTTGTCTATTTTTACAAGTTTTCTATTGAAATTCATTGTGGATAGCTTATTTATATATTTTGTGAGTATGTGTACTTCACCATCAGCCCATTTTATAGGTAAACTGTAGGGTAATGTAAAAGTTGTATTTTTTAAAGATCCAATACGTAATATTGTACACTTATCATAATTAGGTTTTAGTCCAGAGAGTACAGAAAAGTTATCTAGATCTTCAATGAGACATTGCAGGGATCTAGCTTGCGGACTTAATATAAAACTTGAGTCATCGGCATACATGGACATCTTTGTTTCTAAGCCTTGGATTTCTAATCCTCTAATGTTGTTATTGGATCTGATTTTAATAGCTAGTATTTCGATGGCCATAACAAATAGATATGGTGACAGCGGACAACCTTGTTTAACTCCTCTTGTTTATGTTAATCAACGGTCAATTACCGTGAGACCAGCAGTTACTTGCTTGACAATCACAGGCTGACAGAATGTACTGACCGCCACAGCCCTAGTCGGAGGTGTAGCTACGTTGGAGCTGTCAAATCAGCAAGCAGCTTCCGGCGTTATAACTATCTCGGACATTGCAATTGGATGCGTCTTGTTACAGTGTTGAATGCTGGAATGTGTGTTGTAATACTTGTGACTCTGGATGACAACATAATGATCTTTGTTTCTTTAGGGCTGTTTTCCTAAAGAAGTTAAATTGTGTATTGTGTTTTTTTCCCTACCACGATACTAACGAGTATTGCGATACTGTTATCGTCCAGTGCCTCGGTTATTCACCCTCTATCCCTTCCTCTCTCCTTCCCTAACTCCAACACGCCAACCTCCCAACTTCACTTTCTATATCTCCCACTCCCTCCCGCTCTCTCTGACTTCCTCTCTCTGCCGCCATCTTTCATTCACTCCATCTTCCCCCTCATTGCCGCCCTCTTACTCTCCTCCCCTTCTATCTCTCGGCTTGTGTTTGTGGTCTGTGTCATGTCTCTTGTTCGTGGATATTATTAGAGTGATAAGCATCCCATTTCAGCATGCCTGACTGCACGTGTGTGTGACGGTCTGTCGTTTAGAGCGATAAGCATCACATTTCATCTGACTGCACCGCCCATCACAACATGAATAAATAACAGCACCACATTCACACGCAATTACAGCATCTGTTCCAATGCGTACTCACACAGTCTACGGGGGGCCCAGTGTGTGTGTTAGATTGAGGTAGAGGGGTTTCCTGTTTGTGTGTGTGTTTGCAATACGGTTAGAGGGTTGTGTTGAGTAGTGTGTGTAGTCTGTTGTCTGTAGGGGTGTCTGCCCTTTTGCCCTCAGGAGAGGTTTATTTTTGGGTGATGGTTCCTTCCTACAGGACACACTGTCACAGCTCATCATTGTCCCTGTGTTTGTGCTTGGGATGGGGTAGGGGTTCTGCTGTGTACATGTGTGTGTGATTTAATGTGTGTGTATGCGCATGTATTTATGTGTGTGTGTGCGTGTGTGTGTCTCCCCACACCTCGGGGAGAGCTACAAAGTCACAGACTGAAAGGGAGTCCGATGACGTTAGTCCGATGTTCGTCTGACGTTAACTGTTTTGGCCCAGTGTGTGTGTGGGTGTCTGTGTATTGACCCCTAAAGGAACGGCCTCAGACTGCAAGGCACTACAGAGGGTAATGCGGACGGCCCAGTACATCACTGGGGCCAAGCTTCCTGCCATCCAGGACCTCTATACCAGGCAGTGTCAAAGGAAGGCCCCAAAAATTGCCAAAGACTCCAGCCACCCAAGTCATAGACTGTTCTCTCTGCTACCACATGGCAAGCGGTACCGGAGCACCAAGTCTAGATACAAAAGGCTTCTTAACAGCTTCTACCCCCAAGCCATAAGACTCCTGAACAATCAAATGGCTACCCGGACTATTTGCATTGTCCCTCCCCCACCCCAATTTTTACATTGCTGCTACTCTGTTTATTATCCATGCATAGTCACATTATCTCTACCTACATGTACATATTACCTCAACTAACCGGTGCCCCCGCACATTGACTCTGTACCAGTACCCCCTGTATTTAGCCCCGCTACTGTTATTTTATTGTCGCTCCTTAATTATTTGTTATTTTTCTATTTTATTTATTATTTTACTTCAGTTTATTTTTGTAAATACCATAACACTTTTTTTTTCTTCTTAAAACTGCATTGTTGGTTAAGCAGCATTTTCACTGTAAGGTCTAAACCTGTTGTATTGGGTGTATGTGACAAATCAAATTTGATTTGGTTTTGATTTCTTCGACCCATGAGGGATTCCCTCTCAAACTGGTGAAACCCACCACTCAGATAAATGTGTGCTGCATGTACTTGTCAGTGGAATGTATTTCCTCAATGCTATTGAAGTTCAATAACCAGTTATCAATCACCATCATACTGAATAATTCAATAAACATGTTACACATGACATGGATGTGTTGCTACCAGCAACAGGTGACTGGAAAGATCCATGTTTCAGTATCCATTAATTTTGTAGTTTTTATTTAATCTTTATTTAACTAGCAAAGTCACATTCTTATTTACAGTGACAGCCTACATTCTTATTTACAATGACAGCCTCCCGGGGAACAGTGGGTTAACTGCCTTGTTCAGGGGCAGAACGACAGACATTTACCTTGTCAGCTCGGGGATTCAATCCAGCAACCTTTCAGTTACTGTGCCCAATGCTCTAACCACTAGGCTACCTGCCGGCCCCAAAAAATGTATCTCTCCCTCATCCTCTCTCTCCATGTCTCTCTAATCCCTAATTTGCTTTTCTGTCACATCTCTCTATTTCCCCATGCACACACACATGGCGTTGACAGGGCCTAAACTGTCCATCCTAATTTGATAACGTACAGCCTTCCAAAGGTTGTTCTCACAAACCAAAGGTAGGATTTAAATGAATAGCCCTGTTATTGAATGACATGTGTTACCATGGACACTGACAGCTCAAATTACTATCTGATTTGTGTCTGTGAAATCCCTGAGTCATTCCACTATCAGCTTCATGTTCACACCTTGGTTCAACTCTAACCCTAGCCTCAACCACAACCGCTACCCTAGCCTCAACCACTACCCTAACCCTCAGCCACTACCCTAACCCTAGACATAACCACAACCTTAACCCTAGCCTCAACCACTACCCTAACCCGCAACCACTACCGTAACCGTTGACTTAACCACAACCTTAACCCTCAACCACTACCCTAAACCACAACCCTAACCCTCAACCACTATCACTACCCTAACCCTAGCCTCAACCACTACCCTAACCCTCAGCCACTACCCTAACCCTCAACCACTATCACTACCCTAACCCTAGCCTCAACCACTACCCTAACCCTCAGCTACTACCCTAACCCTCAACCACTACCACTACCCTAACCCTAGCCTCAGCCACAACCTTAACCCTAGCTTCATGTCCACATCCCGGTTCAAGCCTTACCCTGAACCTATGTCCAAAGCTGGCTTATCCCTAAACCTAACCAGAACTCCCCCAAACAGGGCTTCCCACCTCTGAATTCCTAATTTAACCTCTGCCATATAATATGACTGTATGTAGGCCCACATAGACAGGACTCTAACATGACATTCAGACTGTTCACAGACAGACAAGTATGTGGTACACTACACTACTTCCTACTACCTCTCTCTCTCTCTCCTCTCTCTAACACTCTGTCCTTTCTTTCTCTCTCTCCCACCATCTTCTTCTTTAAGTTTCCCCCTTCCCCTTTAACTCTCTCCCACCATCTTCTTCTTTAAGTTTCCCCCTTCCCCTTTAACTCTCTCCCACATCTTCTCTATGTTTCCCCCTTTCCCTTTAACTCTCTCCCACATCTTCTCTATGTTTCCCCCTTCCCCTTTAACTCTCTCCCACATCTTCTCTATGTTTCCCCCTTTCCCTTTAACTCTCTCCCACATCTTCTCTATGTTTCCCCCTTCCTCTTTAACTCTCTCCCCCATCTTCTCTCTGTCTCCACCTCCCCTTCCTCTTTAACTCTCTCCCTCATCTTCTCTCTGTATTCCCCTTTCCCTTTAACTCTCTCCTCCATCTTCTCTATGTTTCCCCCTTCCTCTTTAACTATCTCCCCCATCTTCTCTCTGTCTCCACCTGCCCCTTCCTCTTTAACTCTCTCCCTCATCTTCTCTCTGTCTCCACCTCCCCTTTCCCTTTAACTCTCTCCCCCATCTTCTCTCTGTCTCCACCTCCCCTTTCCTCTTTAACTCTCTCCCCCATCTTCTCTCTGTCTCCACCTGCCCCTTCCTCTTTAACTCTCTCCCCATCTTCTCTATGTATTCCCCTTTCCCTTTAACTCTCTCCCCCATCTTCTCTATGTATTCCCCTTTCCCTTTAACTCTCTCCCCATCTTCTCTCTGTCTCCACCTGCCCCTTCCTCTTTAACTCTCTCCCCCATCTTCTCTATGTATTCCCCTTTCCCTTTAACTCTCTCCCCCATCTTCTCTCTGTCTCCACCTGCCCCTTCCTCTTTAACTCTCTCCCTCATCTTCTCTCTGTCTCCCTGCCTGTATTTCTCTCTCTCCCCCTCATGCCCTTATGACCGAGGCCAGTGTTCTGCCAGCAGAACTAGATTGCATTAGTACAGATGGTACACCACACACACACACACACACACACACACACACACACACACACACACACACACACACACACACACACACACACACACACACACACACACACACACACACACACACACACACACACACACACACACACACACACACACACATCAGTGTAGGTTTGCATTAGTGTGGTTGGCTGCATGTATGTGCTCTACTTTCTCCACAGGGAAGGGAAGAGGGCTGCATTAACCAAGGTGTGTGTGTATGTGTGTGTGTGTGTGTGTGTGTGTCATTGTCACACAAGCATAAATGACAGTCTTTCCCCCTAAATGGTAGAGGTGTGTTTGTACGCTGTGTTAACTTCGCAGCAGCGCTACACAGGAGAGGGGAGAAGATGCTACCTCTGCGGAAAGGGAACAATGTGTGTTTTGAACCCGACCAAACATGTCCTGTTAGCTCCTAGAACTAATACATAGGCTTTAGCTCAGTGGGATAAAATGGTCTTGGGACACACCAACACACAAAAGCACACACACTTACAAACACACATACACAACTACACACACACACACCACACACCCACACACACACACACACCACACACACACCCACACACACACACACACACACACACACACACACAGAGTAGGGCTAATCCCAGGGTCTCATGCCAGTCAGTCGTTCATAACAGATATCAAATCAACAAATTGGAATCGTAAATAAAACATTGTGTAGCCTCAAAACATGGTTAAAAATATCATTTTGATATCATTGATGGTCAGTCCTTCTCCAGCCCCATCCTTCAGCTGTTTACCAAAACAGTAGGGGTACCTTTTTGTTGTTTGAGGCTTTGCCGGGTCTGGTTTCTGACAGGACACTAAATTACACAATACAAAATCAATTCTGGCCAAAAGACAAACCTGGATGTCCTAGCTGTGTCTGAATCTTGGCTTAGGAAGTCCACCAAAAACTCTGAAATCTTCATCCCTAACTACAACGTTTTCAGACAAGACAGAACGACCAAAGGGGGCGGTGTTGCAATCTACTGCAGAGATAGCCTGCAGAGTTCTGTCCTGCTATCCAGGTCTGTACCCAAACAATTTGAACTTCTACTTTTAAAAATCCACCTCTCCAAAAACAAGTCTCTCACCGTTGTCGCCTGCTATAGACCCCCCTCGGCCCCTAGTTGTGCTCTGGACACCATATGTGAATTGATAGCCCCCCATCTATCTTCAGAGCTCGTGCTACTAGGTGACCTAAACTGGGACATGCTTAACACCCCAGCCATCCTACAATCCAAGCTTGATGCCCTCAATCTCACACAAATTATTAATGAACCCACCAGGTACAACCCCAAAGCCGCAAACACTGGCACCCTCATAGATATCATCCTAACCAACGTGCCCTCTAAATACACCTCTGCTGTTTTCAACCAAGATCTCAGCGATCACTGCCTCATTGCCTGCACCCGTAATGGGTCAGCGGTCAAACGACCTCCACTCATCACTGTCAAACGCTCCCTGAAACATTTCAACGAGCAAGCCTTTCTAATCGACCTGGCCCTGGTATCCTGGAAGGATATTGACCTCATCCCGTCAGTAGAGGATGCCTGGTTATTTTTAAAAAATGCCTTCCTCTCCATCTTAAATAAGCATGCCCCTTTCAAGAAATTTAGAACCAGGAACAGATATAGCCCTTGGTTCTCCCCAGACCTGACTGCCCTTAACCAACACAAAAATATCCTGTGGCGTTCTGCATTAGCATCGAACTGCCCCCGCGATATGCAACTTTTTAGGGAAGTTAGAAACCAATACACACAGGCAATTAGAAACGCCAAGGCTAGCTTTTTCAAACAGAAATTCGCTTCGTGCAACTCCAACTCTAAAAAGTTCTGGGACATTGTAAAGTCCATGGAGAATAAGAACACCTCCTCCCAACTGCCCACTGCACTGAGGATAGGAAACTCTGTCACCACCGATAAGCCCACTATAATTGAGAATTTCAATAAGCATTTTTCTACGGCTGGACATGCTTTCCCCCTAACTACCCCTACTGCATTCAACAGCACTGCACCCCCCACAGCTACTCGCCCAAGCCTCCCCCATTTCTCCTTCTCCCAAATCCATTCAGCTGATGTTCTGAAAGAGCTGCAAAATCTGGACCCCTACAAATCAGCTGGGCTTGACAATCTGGACCCTTTCTTTCTAAAATTATCTGCCGAAATTATTGCAACCCCTATTACTAGCCTGTTCAACCTCTCTTTCGTGTCGTCTGAGATTCCCATAGATTGGAAAGCAGCTGCTGTCATCCCCCTCTTCAAAGGAGGTGACACTCTTGACCCTAATTGCTACAGACCTATATCCATCCTACCCTGCCTTTCTAAGGTCTTCGAAAGCCAAGTCAACAAACAGATTACCGACCATTTCGAATCCCACCGCACCCTCTCCGCTATGCAATCTGGTTTCAGAGCTGGTCATGGGTGCACCTCAGCCACGCTCAAGGTCCTAAACGACATCGTAACCGCCATCGATAAGAAACAATACTGTGCTGCCGTATTCATTGACCTGGCCAAAGCTTTTGACTCTGTTAATCACCACATCCTCATCGGCAGACTCAGTAGCCTTGGTTTCTCAAACGATTGCGTCGCCTGGTTCACCAACTACTTCTCTGACAGAGTTCAGTGTGTCAAATCGGAGGGCCTACTGTCTGGACCTCTGGCAGTCTCTATGGGGGTACCACAGGGTTCAATTCTTGGGCCAACTCTTTTCTCTGTATACATAAATGATGTCGCTCTTGCTGCTGGTGAATCTCTGATCCACCTCTACGCAGACGACACCATTCCGTACACTTCTGGCCCTTCTTTGGACACTGTGTTAACAACCCTCCAGACGAGCTTCAATGCCATTCAACTCTCCTTCCGTGGTCTCCAACTGCTCCTAAACACAAGTAAAACTAAATGCATGCTCTTCAACCGATCGCTGCCTGCACCTGCCCGCCTGTCCAGCATCACTTCTCTGGACGGTTCTAACTTAGAATTTGTGGACAACTACAAATACCTAGGTGTCTGGTTAGACTGTAAACTCTCCTTCCAGACTCACATCAATCATCTCCAATCCAAAGTGAAATCTCGAATTGGCTTCCTATTTCGCAACAAAGCATCCTTCACTCATGCTGCCAAACATACCCTCGTAAAACTGACCATCCTACCAATCCTCGACTTCGGCGATGTCATTTACAAAATAGCTTCCAATACCCTACTCAACAAGCTGGATGCAGTCTATCACAGTGCCATCCGTTTTGTCACCAAAGCCCCATATACTACCCACCACTGCGACCTGTACGCTCTCGTTGGCTGGCCTTCGCTTCATAATCGTCGCCAAACACATTGGCTCCAGGTCATCTACAAGACCCTGCTAGGTAAAGTTACCCCTTATCTCCGCTCACTGGTCACCATAGCAGCACCCACCTGTAGCACGCGCTCCAGCAGGTATATCTCTCTGGTCACCCCTAAAGCCAACTCCTCCTTTGGTCGTCTCTCCTTCCAGTTCTCTGCTGCCAATGACTGGAACGAACTACAAAAATCTCTGAAACTGGAAACACTTATCTCCCTCACTAGCTTTAAGCACCAGCTGTCAGAGCAGCTCACAGATCACTGCACCTGTACATAGCCCATCTATAATTTAGCCCAAACTACTACCTCTTCCCCTACTGTATTTATGTATTTTATTTATTTTGCTCCTTTGCACCATATTATTTATATTTTATCTTTGAACTTTCTTCAAACTACAAATCTACCATTCCAGTGTTTTTCTTGCTATACTTTATTTACTTTGCCACCATGGCATTTTTTTTGCCTTTACCTCCCTTATCTCACATCATTTGCTCACATTGTATATAGTTTATTTATTTTTTTTATTATTTTTTTTAATTATTTTTTTTCTACTGCATCATTGATTGTATGTTGTTTTACTCCATGTGTAACTCTGTGTTTTTGTATGTTGTCGAACTGCTTTGCTTTATCTTGGCCAGGTCGCAATTGTAAATGAGAACTTGTTCTCAACTTGCCTACCTGGTTAAATAAAGGTGAAATAAAAATAAATAAATAAATAAAAATATTCACACACATACACAGTTGAAGTCAGAAGTTTACATTTAAACTCAGTTTTTCACAATTCCTGACATGTAATCCTTGTAACAAATCCCTGTTTAAGGTCAGTTAGGATCACCACTTTCTTTTAAGAATGTGAAATGTCAGAATAATAGTAGAGAGCATGATTTATTTCAGCTTTTATTTCTTTTATCACATTCCCAGTGGGTCAGAAGTTTACATACACTCAATTAGTATTTGGTAGCATTGCCTATAAAATGTTAAACTTGGGGCAACCATTTCGGGTAGCCTTCCACAAGCTTCCCACAATAAGTTGGGTGATTTTTGGCCCATTCCTCCTGACAGAGCTGGTGTAACTGTGTCAGGTTTATAGGCCTTCTTGCTTGCACATGCTTTTTCAGTTCTGCCCACACATTTTCTATAGGATTGAGGTCAGGGCTTTGTGATGGCCACACCAATACCTTGACTTTGTTGTCCTTAAGCCATTTTGCCACAACTTTGGAAGTATGCTTAGGGTCATTGTCCATTTGGATGACCCATTTGCGACCAAGCTTTAACATCCTGACTGATGTCTTGAGATGTTGCTTCAATATATCCACATAATTTTCCTGCCTCATGATGCCATCTATTTTGTGAAGTGCACCAGTCCCACCTGCAGCAAAGCACCCCCACAACATGATGCTGCCACCCCCGTGCTTCACGGTTGGGATGGTGTTCTTCGACTTGCAAGCCTCCCCCTTTTCCTCCAAACATAACGATGGTCATTATGGCCAAACAGTTCTATTTTTGTTTCATCAGACTAGAGTACATTTCTCCAAAAAGTACGATCTTTGTCCCCATGTGCAGTTGTAAACCGTAATCTGGCTTTATGGTGGTTTTGGAGCAGTGGCTTCTTCTTTGCTGAGTGGCCTTTCAGGTTATGTCGATATAGGACTCGTTTTACTGTGGATATAGATCATTTTGTACCTGTTTCCTCTAGCATCTTCACAAGGACCTTTGCTGTTGTTCTGGGATTGATTTTCACTTTTTGCACCAAAGTACGTTCATCATCTTCATTCCTGAGCGGTATGACGGCTGTGTGGTCCCATGGTGTTTATACTTACTTACTATTGTTTGTACAGATGAGCGTGGTACCTTCAGGCATTTGGAAATTGCTCTCATGGATGAACCAGACTTGTGGAGGTCTACAATTTTCCTCTGAGGTCTTGGCTGATTTCTTTTGATTTTCCCATGATGTCAAGCAAAGAGGCACTGAGTTTGAAGGTAGGCCTTGAAATACATCCACAGGTACACCTCCAATTGACTCAAATCAGTAGCTTCTAAAGACCATGATGTCATACAGTGAATTATAAGTGAAATAATCTGTCTGTAAACAATTGTTGGAAAAATTACTTGTGTCGTGTACGAAGTAGATGTCCTAACCGACATGCCAAAACTATAGTTTGTTAACAAGAAATTTGTGGAGTGGTTGAAAAACGAGTTTTAATGACTCCAACATAAGTGTATGTGTAACTGCTGTCGTAGGAGAGAGGACCAAGGCGCAGCGGGTTGCGTGCTCATCATTATAATGTATTAAATAAACGTAAACACGGAAAAAACAATAAACAAAGAGAACGACAGACGACAGTGTCACAGGCTACGACAACTAGCAGTGTGAAATACAACTACCCACAAAATACAAACAAAACCCATACCTATATATAGGACTCTCAATTAAAGGCAACTACAAACACCTGCCTCCAATTGAGAGTCCAACACCCAATTACCTAACATAGAAATATTAAACTAGAGATAACATAGAAATACAGAAAAACATAGAACATAACCCAAAACCTGGAAATAATAAAACAAACACCCTTCTAATCAAACCACCACCCCAAACCAACCAAAACAAATACCCTCTGCCACGTCCTGACCAAACTACAATACAAAATATACCTAAACTGGTCAGGACGTGACAGTACCCGCCCTAAAGGTGCAGACCCCGGAGCACCTCAAAAAATAAAAAATAAAATAAACCCCTAACTAAAGGGAGGGAAGGGAGGGTGGCTGCCGTCAACGACGGCTCCTGTGCTACACCCCCCCTCCACAACCCACCTATACTGGAGGTGGCTCAGGTTCTGGCCTACTGTCCTCCAGACTGTAGGCAGGCTTTCTTGACTCCGGACCGTAGGCAGATTCACTCGGTTCCGGGCCGTAGGCAGACTCATTTGATTCCGAGCTGTAGGCAGACTCACATAGTTCAAAGTTATAGTAAACTTCATTCTGATCCGGACCGCAGGCAGACTCACTCGGTTCCGGATCGCAGGCAGACTCATTTGGTTCCGAGCTGTAGGCAGACTCACATAGTTCAAAGTTATAGTAAACTTCATTCTGATCCGGACCGCGGGCAGACTCACTCGGTTCCGGGTCGCGGGCAGACTCACTCGGTTCCGGGTCGTCTCCCCTGGTTCCGGACAGTGGGCCGTCTCCCCTGGTTCCGGACAGTGGGCCGTCTCAACTGTTGCCGGACACTCTGGACGAGGCACTGTTGCCGGACACTCTGGACGCGGCACTGTTGCCGGACACTCTGGCCTGGTCTGACGCACTGGAAGCCTGATGCGTGGGGCTAGTAGTGGAGGTACCAGCCTAGGGACACGCACCTCAGGGCTAATGCGGGGAGCAGGAACCGGCCGAGTTGGAGTGGGCTGATGCACTGGAAGCCTGATGCGTGGTGCTGGAAGTGCCAGTTTGGGGACACGCACCTCCGGGCTAGTGCGGGAACAGGCTGAGTTGGACTGGGCTGACTCACTGGAAGCTTGATGCGTGGTGCTGGTACTGGACATGCCAGCCTGGAGACACGCACCTCAGGGCTAATGCGGGGAGCAGGAACCAGCCGAGTTGGAGTGGGCTGACGCACTGGAAGCCTGATGCGTGGTGTTGGTACTGGACGTGCCAGCCTGGAGACACGCACCTCAAGGCTAGTGCGTGTAGCGGGAAACACTGGACCGTAGAGGCGCACTGGTGGTCTCGAGCGCAGGACTGGCATCACCCCTACTGGCTGGATGCCCACTTTCCCCTGGCACATGCGGGGCGCTGGTACTGCGCATACCGGCCTGAAAATACCCGGCCTCGTCACAGCACCCATCACCCCAAAACACGGGACCTGTCCAGTCAATGGTCGTTTGGAAAAAACACGTGGATTTGGCTTGGGACTTAATTAAACCCTGCCCAGCCAACCTACCCGTGTGTCCCCCCCAAAAAAATTATTGGGGTTGCCTCTCCGGCTTCCTCGCCAGCCGTGTTCCCCAGTAGCGATTCCGGTGCTCCCCAGACTTCCTCCATGGGCCCTCTCCGGCCAGAATCTCCTCCCAAGTCCATGACTCACGATATTCCACCTGTTGTTCCCTCCTCCGCTGCTTGGTCCATTTTTGGTGGGTAGTTCTGTAACGGCTGTCGTAGGAGAGAGAGGACCAAGGCGCAGCGGGTTGCGTGCTCATCATTATAATTTATTAAATAAAAACAATAAACAAAGAGAACGACAGACGACAGTTTCACAGGCTATGACAACTAGCAGTGCGAAATACAACTACCCACAAAATACAAACAAAACCCATCCCTATATATAGGACTCTCAATCAAAGGCAACTACAAACACCTGCCTCCAATTGAGAGTCCAACACCCAATTACCTAACATAGAAATATTAAACTAGAGATAACACAGAAATACAGAAAAACATAGAACATAACCCAAAACCCGGAAATAATAAAACAAACACCCTTCTAATCAAACCACCACCCCGAACCAACCAAAACAAATACCCTCTGCCACGTCCTGTCCAAACTACAATACATAATATACCTAAACTGGTCAGGACATGACAGTATGTAAACTTCCGACTGTACCTGTGTATGTGTGTATATATATATATATATATATATATATATATATATATATATATATATATATATATATATACACACACACACACACATATACACACACTACCGTTCAAAAGTTTGGGGTCACTTAGAAATGTCCTTGTTTTTGAAAGAAAAGCTCATTTTCTGTCCATTAAAATAACATAAAATTGATCAGAAATACAGTGTAGACATTGTTAATGTTGTAAATGACTATTGTCGCTGGAAACAGCAGATTTTTATGGAATATCTACATAGGCGTACAGAGGCCCATTATCAGCAACCATCACTCCTGTGTTCCAATGGCATGTTGTGTTAGCTAATCCAAGTTTATCATTCTAAAAGGCTAATTGATCATTACAAAACCCTTTTGCAATTATGTTAGCACAGCTGAAAACTGTTGTTATGATTAAAGAAGCAATAAAACTGGCCTTCTTTAGATTAATTGTGTATCTGGAGCATCTGTCACCCTCTGATCTGTTTCACCTGTCTTTGTGATCATCTCCACCCCCCTCCAGGTGTCGCCCATCTTCCCCATTATCCCCTGTGTATTTATACCCGTGTTCTCTGTTTGTCTGTTGCCAGTTCGTCTTGTTTGTCAAACCTACCTGCGTTTTTGTGTCAGCTCCTGCTTTCCCCCTGTCTCTTTTCTCACCCTCCTGGTTGACTCTTGCCTGTCCCTACCCTGTACCCACCTGCTTGACCACTCTGCCTGACCCTGAGCCTGCCTGCCGTCCTGTACCTTTGCTGTAATAAACATTGTGTCATGTCTTTACTATGGATTAAATGATATGACATGCTATTTTATAAAATAATTTCTCTGTAATCAATATTACCTGATTAAACTAATCATGTAAATGTAATTAACTAGGAAATCGGGGCACCACGGAAGAATGTTCATAGAGCTGTTGTCTTCCTAATAAACTCTTAAAGACCTCGTAATATTTTATATCAATAGCAGTCAATAATTAATCGTCACCATATTCAGTCTCATCTGAACATTGTAAAATTCTTGGTTATATTCACGAACCTTGCCTAACAAGTTGAATCAGCAATACAAAATCTGGTTTAATTATTTATTTACTAATTACCTAAACAATCACACAGAATTACATATACGCAGGATGGATCATACATTGATTACTAATTATGTCATAAAAGAAAACGTCCCTAGTGGGCGAAACCGATATGACGGCTGGTCACACAAAGAAAGGGGGTTGGGTTTGAATGAAAGTGAGGGAAGACTGAGGAACAAAAGGATTGGGTCTCTATCGGACCTTATGAAGCTATGCTATCGTAAATACAGAATCTGATGCATTCTAAATAACCACCCATTCGGAAAAGGAAAATGCAAGAAATATATTTACTCTGAGCTGCGCTTCGATAGATTGGTCGAAGATGGAAGGCTGGGTTTCCCAGCAGAGATCTCCTGTGTCCTTTGAATAATATGGTAGAATGAATACGTTGTAGCGCCCTGTCGTCTAGTGGTAGAACGGATACGTTGTAGTACCCTGTTGTCTGGTGGTAGAGCGGATACGTTGTAGCACCCTGTTGTCTAGTGGTAGAGCGGATACGTTGTAGTACCCTGTTATCTAGTGGTAGAACGGATACGTTGTAGTACCCTGTTGTCTAGTGGTAGAACGAATACGTTGTAGTACCCTGTTGTCTAGTGGTAGAGCGGATACGTTGTAGTACCCTGTTGTCTAGTGGTAGAACGGATACGTTGTAGTACCCTGTTGTCTAGTGGTAGAGCGGATACGTTGTAGTACCCTGTTGTCTAGTGGTAGAACAGTTACTTTGAAGTACCCTGTTGTCTAGTGGTAGAGCGGATACGTTGTAGTACCCTGTTGTCTAGTGGTAGAACGGATACGTTGTAGTACCCTGTTGTCTAGTGGTAGAACGGATACGTTGTAGTACCCTGTTGTCTAGTGGTAGAACATAAATGTTGTAGCACCCTGTTGTCTGTTGGTAGAATGATTACGTTGTAGTACCCTGTTGTCTAGTGGTAGAACGGATACGTTGTAGTACCCTGTTGTCTAGTGGTAGAACATATATGTTGTAGCACCCTGTTGTCTGTTGGTAGAATGATTACGTTGTAGTACCCTGTTGTCTAGTGGTAGAACGGATACGTTGTAGTACCCTGTTGTCTAGTGGTAGAATGGATACGTTGTAGTACCCTGTCGTCTAGTGGTAGAACGGATACGTTGTAGTACCCTGTTGTCTAGTGGTAGAACGGCTACGTTGTAGTACCCTGTTGTCTAGTGGTAGAACGGATACGTTGTAGTACCCTGTTGTCTGGTGGTAGAGCGGATACGTTGTAGTACCCTGTTGTCTAGTGGTAGAGCGGATACGTTGTAGTACCCTGTTGTCTAGTGGTAGAACGGATACGTTGTAGTACCCTGTTGTCTAGTGGTAGAACGGATACGTTGTAGCACCCTGTTGTCTAGTGGTAGAACGGATACGTTGTAGCACCCTGTCATTCCGAAGAGATTCTCCGTCCCTTCCGAGGCCACGGTCGTCCACAGCTGCTGCTGATAACTCGACTTCTAGGATGTATCAATTCTTTAGTGAAAAAGAGTTCAAAGTTCATACCAAGTTGCCATACTATAAGCTCATGCTATATCCTGGCTGGTGTAGTCAAAATTCATCCTTCCAGCATGGCGATCGTCACCTCCACGTTGAAATTCACCCTTTTAAACGTATGGACATCAGTCCTCACGTCATCGGGAACACAATGTTAATTTCGTTAGGTTGTAGTTGTTCAACCATTTGCAACCAGAGCTCACGCTGATGTTGGCTTAGTTCGGTAGTCGATATTAGCCCTTTTAAACGTATGAACAGCAGTCCTCATGTCATCGGGAACATAAGGTTGACTTTCGTCAATGGGCTTTTGTAGTGGGGAGAGAAGGGCGTGTTTCATAGTTCACAACCAATGCCTGTTCACTTGGGTGGGGCCGCTGAGTGAGCATAGTTCACTTATGAAAACAATTCTCTCATTTAGAAGCAAAAATTACATTTCATCTTTTCACAAATAGTTTCATATTTAAACACTGAAATTGCACAACAATTCCATGTGAATCTGATAACTAGAATGTGTAGACTTTCAAAGATAAAGTTTATGCCATCCTATCATCAGTAATAATGTCTCAGATGACAACTGGTCTGACATCATTCTTTAAGTACCAACGGAGACTTTCAACTGGTTGGATTACATAAAGATTGTTCTTTTCCCAAACCTTTTGATGTTACAATACTCTCTCTATGTTAACAAAAAGGCTTTCCAAGAGTCCATTCTGTAGAGTGGAGAGAAAAAGGGGGAAAGGTATTTATGTGGGGGGGGGGGTCATAAACCTCCCCCAACAGGGCAACGTCATGACAATTGTTACTTCGACACGGTCTGCATCTGGGTCTTACCTTGATACCTGGTAGCATCAGCATTTGTGGGTTCGATTACAGGCTCAAAATGGCCAGAAACAAAGAACTTTCAGCCTATTCTTGTTCTGAGAAATTAAGGCTGTTCCGTGTGAGAAATTGTCAAGAAACTGAAGGACTTGTGCAATGCTGTGTACTACTTCCTTCACAGAACAGCGCAAACTGGCTCTAACCAGAATAGAAAGAGGAGTGGGAGGACCCGGTGCACAACTGAGCAAGAGGACAAGTACATTAGAGTGTCTCGTTTGAGAAACAGATGCCTCACGTCCTCAACTGGCAGCTTCATTAAATAGTACCCACAAAACACCCATCTCAATGTCAACAGTGAAGAGGCAACTCTGGGATGCTGTCCTTCTAGGCAGAGTTCTTCTGTCCAGTGTCTGTGTTCTTTTGCCCATCTTAATCTTTTATTTTTATTGGCCAGTCTGAGATATGGCTTTTTCTTCAAATCTGGATCGAATCCCTGAGCTGACAAGGTAAAAATCTGTCGTTCTGCCCCTGAGCAAGGCAGTTTATCCACTGTACCCCAGGCGCTGAAGACGTGGATGTCAATTAAGGCAGCCCCCCCGCACCTCTCTGATTCAGACACATTTCAATTGAAGGCATTCAGTTGTACAACTGACAAGGTATCCCACTTTCGCCATTCCTCGTGTTTCTTGGCCCAAGCAAGTCTCTTATTCTTCATTCTTACTGGTGTCCTTTAGTAGTGGTTTCTGTGCTGCAATTCGACCATGAAGGCCTGATTCACAAAGTCTACTCTGAATAGTTGAAGTTGAGATGTGTCTGTTACTTGAACTCTGTGAAGCATTTATTTGGGCTGCAATCTGAGGTGCAGACCTCTGCATCAGAGCTAACTCTGGGTCTTCCTTTCCTGTGGCGGTCCTCATTAGAGCCAGTTTCATCATCGTGCTTGATGGTTTTTGTGAATGCACTTGAAGAAACTTTCCAAGTTCTTGAAATTTTACTGATTGACTGACCTTCATTGACTGACCTGGGTTAACCACTGGGCTAGCACAGAGAGAGTCCTGGGTTAACCACTGGGCTAGCATAGAGAGAGATCTGGGTTAACCACTGGGCTAGCATAGAGAGAGATCTGGGTTAACCACTGGGCTAGCATAGAGACCTGGGTTAACCACTGGGCTAGCATAGAGAGAGACCTGGGTTAACCACTGGGCTAGCATAGAGAGAGACCTGGGTTAACCACTGGGCTAGCATAGAGAGAGACCTGGGTTAACCACTGGGCTAGCATAGAGAGAGACCTGGGTTAACCACTGGGCTAGCATAGAGAGAGACCTGGGTTAACCACTGGGCTAGCATAGAGAGAGACCTGGGTTAACCACTGGGCAAGCATAGTGAGACACCTGGGTTAACCACTGGGCTAGCATAGAGAACGACCTGGGTTAACCACTGGGCTAGCATAGAGAGAGATCTGGGTTAACCACTGGGCTAGCATAGAGACCTGGGTTAACCACTGGGCTAGCACAGAGAGAGTCCTGGGTTAACCACTGGGCTAGCATAGAGAGAGATCTGGGTTAACCACTGGGCTAGCATAGAGAGAGATCTGGGTTAACCACTGGGCTAGCATGGAGAGACCTGGGTTAACCACTGGGCTAGCATAGAGAGAGACCTGGGTTAACCACTGGGCTAGCATAGAGAGACGACCTGGGTTAACCACTGGGCTAGCATAGAGAGACGACCTGGGTTAACCACTGGGCTAGCATAGAGAGAGATCTGGGTTAACCACTGGGCTAGCATAGAGAGAGACCTGGGTTAACCACTGGGCTAGCACAGAGAGAGTCCTGGGTTAACCACTGGGCTAGCATAGAGAGAGACCTGGGTTAACCACTGGGCAAGCATAGAGAGAGACCTGGGTTAACCACTGGGCTAGCATAGAGAGAGACCTGGGTTAACCACTGGGCTAGCATAGAGAGAGACCTGGGTTAACCACTGGGCTAGCATAGAGAGAGACCTGGGTTAACCACTGGGCTAGCATAGAGAGACGACCTGGGTTAACCACTGGGCTAGCACAGAGAGAGTCCTGGGTTAACCACTGGGCAAGCATAGAGAGAGACCTGGGTTAACCACTGGGCTAGCATAGAGAGAGACCTGGGTTAACCACTGGGCTAGCATAGAGAGAGACCTGGGTTAACCACTGGGCTAGCATAGAGAGAGACCTGGGTTAACCACTGGGCTAGCATAGAGAGAGACCTGGGTGAACCACTGGGCTAGCATAGAGAGAGACCTGGGTTAACCACTGGGCAAGCATAGAGAGACACCTGGGTTAACCACTGGGCTAGCATAGAGAGAGACCTGGGTTAACCACTGGGCTAGCATAGAGAGAGACCTGGGTTAACCACTGGGCTAGCATAGAGAGAGACCTGGGTTACCCACTGGGCTAGCATAGAGAGACACCTGGGTTAACCACTGGGCTAGCATAGAGAGAGACCTGGGTTAACCACTGGGCTAGCACAGAGAGAGACCTGGGTTAACCACTGGGCTAGCATAGAGAGAGACCTGGGATAAACATTGGAAGATGGGTACTCGAGTGTGTAGAGGGCCAGTGTCATCTCTTTGCCTGAAGGCCTTCTTTTACGTACCTGCATTCTGAAGGGCGTGCGTGCGTGTGTGTCTGCCCGTGTGTGTGTTCTAGGGAGAGAAATTCAGCTCAGATGTAGAGTGCTACAGGCTAGCCATGATACGCCCTTCCTCAATGAAAATATCCAGGGGATTGTTAAGTGTTGGAGATATGGAATAAACCCCGAGTTTGATGAGCTTGTGGGCAGTTATATTACAGATATTGCTCACACAACTCTACTCCCCTGATCTACCTTTCTCTATATCATATACATACCCAAATCACACACCGAGACAGAGCGAGCTAGAGCGAGAGAGAGCGAGAGCGCGAGAGAGAGAAACAAACCCAAGGTCCATCTGCCTTTGGCCTAAAGAGCAGGAACCTGGACTTCATCAAAGAAATTGGAAATACAGACAATGTCATCCTACAAGAAACATGGTATAGAGGAGATAGAGCCACTGGTTGCCCTCTAGGATACCTAGAGCTGGTAGTAACATCCACCAAACTACCAGGTGTGAAACAGGGTAGAGGCTCAGGGGCTTATGCTAATTTGGTATAAAGCAGACCTAACCCACTCTATTGAAATAATCAAAACAGGAACATTTTACATCTGGCTAGACATTTTTGAGGAAATTATCTCAACAGAGAAAAATGTCCTCTTGTGCTACCTATATCCCCCCAGTAGAATCCCCATACTTTAACGATGACAGCTTCTCCATCCTAGAGGGGGAGATAAACCCTTTCCTGGCTCAGGGACATGAACTAGTCTGTGGCGAACGAAATGCCAGAACTGGACAATAACCTGACACTCCTAGCACACAGGGGGACAAACACCTGCCTGGAGATGACAGCATTCCCTCCCCCTAGACAAAACTACCAACAAAAACAGGTCATAACTCCTGCCACTCTGTCGCACGGTGGGTCTGTACATAGTCAATGGTAGGCTTTGAGAGGACAATTACAGTAGGTACACCTACAGCTCATTCCTTGGCAGTAGTACTGTAGAATACTTTATCACTGACCTCAACCCATAGTCTCTCAGAGCGTTCACAGTCAGCCCACTGACACCCCTATAAGATCACAGCAAAATTAAAGTCTACCTGAACAGAGCGATACTCAATCATGAGGCATCAAAGCCAAAGGAACTAAGTAATATTAAGAAATGCTATAGATGGAAGGAAAGTAGTGTAGAAAACCTACCAAAAAACAATTAGGCACACAACAAATGCAATCCCTTCTACAAAACTTCCGGAACAAAAGGTTTCACTGTAATAGTGAGGGTGTAAACTTAGAAAATCTAAATAGTACATTTGACCTCTCAGCTTCCCTATGAAATCCAAACATTTCAAGCAGACAGCCTAAGAAAATTAACAACAATGACAAATGGTTTGATGAAGAACGCAAAAACCTAAGACATTGAGAAACCTATCCAACCAAAAACAGAGACCCAGAAAACCTGAGCCTACGCCTTCACTATGGTGAATTACATTTACATTACATTTTAGTCATTTAGCAGATATCCAGAGCGACTTACAGTAGTGAATCACTAAAACAATACAGAAATACACTACGGAAAAAGAAGGAACAGCACGTCAGAAATCAGCTCAATGTAATTGAAGAATCCATAGAATCTAACCACTTCTGGGAAAATTGGAACACACTAAACAAAAAAACAACACAAAGAATTATTTATCCAAAATGGAGATATATGGATAAACCACTTCTCCAATCTTTTTGGCTCTATAACAAAAACAAATAGGAAAAACATATACATGATCAAATACAAATCTTAGAATCAACTATTAAAGACTACCAGAACTCACTGGATTCTCCAATTACATTGATTGAACTACAGGACAAAATACAAACCCTCCAACCCAAAAAGGCCTGTGGGGTTGATGCTATCCTAAATGAAATTATAAAATATACAGACCACAAATTCCAATTGGCTATACTTTAACATCATCCTTAGCTCTGGCATCTTCCCCAACATTTGGAACCAAGGACTGATCACCCCAATCCACAAAAGTGGAGACAAATTCGACCCCAATAACTACCATGGGATATGCGTCAACAGCAACTTTGGGAAAATCCTCTGCATCATCATTAACAGTGGCTTTTTACCAAATTACTGTACGACAGACCACGTATTCACCTTGCACACCCTAATTGAGAAACAAACAAACCAAAACAAAGGCAAAGACTTCTCATGCTTTGTTGATTTCAAAAAAGCTTTTGAATCAATTTGGCATGAGGGTCTGCTAAACAAATTGATGGAAAGCGGTGTTGGGGAAAAACATTATAAAACCCATGTACACAAACAACAAGTGTGCGGTTAAAATTGGCAAAAAAAACACAGATTTCTTTCCACAGGGCCGGGGTGTGAGACAGGGATGCAGCTTTAACCCCACCTTCTTCAACATATATATCAACGAATTGGCAAGGGCACAAAAACAGTCTGCAGCAACTGGCCTCACCCTACTAGAATCTGAAGTCAAATGTCTACTGTTTGCTGATGATCTGGTGCTTGTCCCCAACCAAGGAGGGCCTACAGCAGCACCTAGATCTTCTGCACAGATTCTGTCAGACCTGGGCCCTGACAGTAAATCTCAGTAAGAACTAAATAATGGTGTTCCAAAAAAGGTCCAGTTGCCAGGACCACAGATACAAATTCCATCTAGACACCATTGCCCTAGAGCACACAAAAAACTATACATACCTCAGCCTAAACATCAGCGCCACAGGTAACTTCCACATGGCTGTGAACAATCTGAGAGACAAGGCAAGAAGGGCCTTCTATGCCATCAAAAGGAACATAACATTTCACATACCAATTAGGATCTGGCAAAAAAACACTTGAATCAGTTATAGAACACATTGCCCTTTATGGTTGTGAGGTCTGGGCGCCGCTCACCAACAAAGATTTCACAAAATGGGACAAACACCAAATTGAGATTGCATGTAGAATTCTGCAAAAATATCCTTTGTGTAAAACGTAAAAGACCAAATAATGCACGCAGAGCAGAATTAGGCCGATACCCGCTAATGATAAAAATCCAGAAAAGAGCTGTTAAAATTCTACAACCACCTAAAAATAAGCGATTCCCAAAGCCATCACCTACATAGAGACGAACCTGGAGAAGAGTCCCCTAAGCAAGCTGGTCCTGGGGCTCTGTTCACAAACACAAACACACCCCACAGAGCCCCAGGACAGCAACACAATTAGACCTAACCAAATCATTAGAAAACAAAAATAAAATTACTTGACACATTTGAAAGAATTAACAAAACAAACTGAGCAAATTTGACACTAAAAAGAGAGTACACAGTTGCAGACTACCTGACCACTGTGACTGACCCAAAATGAAGGAAAGCTTTGACTATGGACAGACTCAGTGTGCATAGCCTTGCTATTGAGAAAGACCGCTGAAACCAGACCTGGTTCTCAAGAGAAGACAGGCTATGTGCACACTGCCCATAGATTTTTTTATTTAAAAAAATTATTTCACCTTTATTTAACCAAGTAGGCTAGTTGAGAACAAGTTCTCATTTGCAACTGCGACCTGGCCAAGATAAAGCAAAGCAAATCGACACATACAACAACACAGAGTTACACATGGAATAAACAAAACATACAGTCAATAATACAGTAGAACAAAAGAAAACAAAAAGTCTATATACAGTGAGTGCAAATTAGTTAAGTTAAGGCAATAAATAGGCAATAAATAAGTAATTACAATATAGCAATTAAACACAGGAATGGTAGATGTGCAGAAGATGAATGTGCAAGTAGAGATACTGGGGTGAAAAGGAGCAAGATAAATAAATAAATACAGTATGGGGATGAGGTAGGTACAGTGGGTGAAAAAAGTATTTGATCCCCTGCTGATTTTGTACGTTTGCCCACTGACAAAGAAAGGATCAGTCTATAATTTTAATGGTAGGTTTATTTGAACAATGAGAGACAGAATAACAACAAAAATATCCAGAAAAACGCATGTCAAAAATGTTATAAATTGATTTGCATTTTAATAACCTGTAGCCAGTGGGTTTGGCGACGAGTATGAAGCGGGGGCCAACCAACGAGAGTGTACAGGACGCAGTGGTGGGTAGCGTATGGGGCTTTGGTGACAAAACGGATGGCACTGTGATAGACTGCATCCAGTTTGTTGAGTAGAGTGTTGGAGGCTATTTTATAGATGACATCACCGAAGTCGAGGATCAGTAGGATGGTCAGTTTTACGAGGGTATGTTTGGCAGCATTTGTGAAGGATGCTTTGTTGCGATATAGGAAGCCGATTCTAGATTTAATTTTGGATTGGAGATGCTTAATGTGAGTCTGGAAGGAGAGTTTACAGTCTAACCAGACACCCAGGTATTTGTAGTTGTACACGTATTCTAAGTCAGAGCCGTACAGAGTAGTGATGCTGGACGGGCGAGCAGGTGCGGGCAGTGATCGATTGAATAGCATGCATTTAGTTTTACTTGCATTTAAGAGCAGTTGAGGCCACGGAAGTAGAGTTCTTTGGCATTGAAGCTCGTCTGGAGGTTAGTTAACCTGTCTGGGCTAGGGGGCAGTATTTTCACGGCCGGATAAAAAACGTACCCGATTTAAACTAGTTACTACTCTTGCCCAGAAACGAGAATATGCATATTATTAGTCGATTTGGATAGAAAACACTCTGAGGTTTCTAAAAGTGTTTGAATGTGATTCTGTGAGTATAACAGAACTCATATGGCAGGCAAAAACCGGAGAAAATTCCAAGCAGGAAGTGGCCTGTCTGAGAATTTGTAGTTATTATTTTGATTCTCTATCGAAACTACAGTATCTCTGGGGTTACGTAGCACTTTCTAAGGCTTCCATTGGCTCTCTAAAGCCTTCAGAAAGCGGATTGAGGCGTCTCTTGTCTCTGGGCAGAGTATAGTAGCTCAGTTTCTCAGTGGTCTGCCTGGTGACAAAGAGATTGGATATGCGCGGCCACGAGACCACGCTGTTTTCTCTTTTCTTCTTTGAATGAATACACTATTGTCCGGTTGGAGTATTATCGCAATTTTACGAGAAAAATACCATAGAAATTGATTTTAAACAGCGTTTGACATGCTTCTAAGTACGGTAATGGAACATTTTGAATTTTTTGTCTCGAAATGCGCTCGCGCGTTACCCTTTGGATAGTGACCTGAACGCACAAACAAAACAGAGGTATTTGGACATAACTATGGATTATTTGGAACAAAAACAACATTTCTTGTGGAAGTAGCAGTCCTGGGAGTGCATTCTGATGAAGATCAGCAAAGGTAATACCATTTTTCTAATACTAATTCTGAGTTTAGTGTGCCCCGAAGTTGGCGGGTGTCAAAATAGCTAGCCGTGATGGCTGAGCTATGTACTCAGAATATTGCAAAATGTGCTTTCGCCGAAAAGCTATTTTAAAATCTGACATAGCGATTGCATAAAGGAGTTCTGTATCTATAATTCTTAAAATAATTCTTATGTATTTTGTCAACGTTTATGATGAGTAATTTAGTAAATTCACCGTAAGATTTCGGTGGGGATACATTTTCTGAACATCACACGCCAATGTAAAAAGCTGTTTTTTGATATAAATATGAACTTGATTGAACAAAACATGCATGTATTGTATAACATAATGTCCTAGGAGTGTCATCCGATGAAGATCATCAAAGGTTAGTGCTTCATTTAGCTGTGTTTTGGGTTTCTGTGACATATATGCTTGCTTGAAAATGGCTGTGTGATTATTTTGGGCTATGTACTCTCCTAACATAATCTAATGTTTTGCTTTCGCTGTAAAGCCTTTTTGAAATCGGACAATGTGGTTAGATTAACGAGAGTCTTATCTTTAAAATGGAGTAAAATAGTTGTATGTTTGAAAAATTGAAATTATTGCATTTTTGAGGTTTTTGTATTTCGTGCCACGCTGTTCCACTGGCTGTTGAGGTTAACTTCTATGGGCTAGGTGGGACGTGACCGTCCCACCTGCGGGAGACACTATTCAACAGCCAGTGAAATAGCATGGCGCGAAATACAAAACAGCAAAAATCTCATAATTTCATTTTCTCAAACAATCAACTATTTTACACCATTTTAAAGATAAACTTCTCGTTAATCTAACCACATTGTCCCGATTTCAAAAAGGCTTTACGGCGAAAACATAAAATTAGATTATGTTAGGACATAAACTTCACAAGAAAAACCACGCAGCCATTTTCCAAGCAAGGACATGCATCACAAAAACCAAAAATACAGCTAAAATATTCATTAACCTTTGATGATCTTCATCAGATGGCACTCATAGGACTCAATGTTACACAATACATGTATGTTTTGCTCGATAAAGTTCATATTTATATCCAAAAACCCCATTTTACATTGGCGCATGATGTTCAGAAAATATTTTGCCTCCAAAACTGCCGGTGAATCAGCACAACAATTTACAAAAATACTCATCATAAACGTTGATAAAATATTAAACTGTTATTCAAAGAATTATAGATAAACATCTCCTTATTGCAACCGCTTTGACAGATTTAAAAAAAGCTTCACAGGGAAAGCACACTGCAATAATCTGAGTACAGCGCTCAGAAAAATACATCAGGCAATACAGATACCCGCCATTTTGTAGTCATCTAAAATCATAAATAGCATTATAAATATTCACATACCTTTGATGATCTTCATCAGAAGGCACTTCCAGGTATCCCAGGTCCACAATAAATGTTGTTTTGTTCGATAAAGTCCATAATTTATGTCCAAATACCTCCTTGTTGTTTGCGCGTTCAGTAAGCTACTCCAAATGTAGGAAGCGCGCCGAAATTTCACGACGAAAAGTCAAACAAAGTTCTATTTACGTTCGTAGAAACATGTCAAACGTTGTATAGCATCAATCTTTAGGGCTTTTTTAACATAAAACTTCAATAATATTCCACCCGGACGATTCCACTGTCTTGAAAAATGTTATGGAACACAGCTACCTCATCATGTGAATGCGCGCCAATGAACTCATGTCATTTTCTGAGTCACCAACTTCCCGGCCTTCTTGTTCACTCTCTGTTCACTGCAAAAGCCTGAAACAAGGTTCTAAAGACTGTTAACATCTAGTGGAAGCCTTAGGAAGTGCAAAATGAACCCTAAGTCACTGTGTGTTAGATAAGCAATGACTTAAAAAGACTCCAAGCATCAGATTTCCCACATCCTGGTTTGATTTTTCTCAGGTTTTTGCCTGCCATATGAGTTCTGTTATACTCACAAACATCATTCAAACAGTTTTAGAAACTGCGGCCCGAGAATTGAACCCTGTGGCACACCCATAGAGACAGCCAGAGGTCCGGACAACAGGCCCTCCGATTTGACACACTGAACTCTATCAGAGAAGTAGTTGGTAAACCAGGAGAGGCAATAATTTGAGAAACCAAGGCTGTCGAGCCTGCCAATAAGTGGTGGTGATTGACAGATTCGAAAGCCTTGGCCAGGTCGATGAATACGGCTGCACAGTAATGTTTCTTATCGATGGCGGTTATGATGTTGTTTAGGACCTTGAGCGTGGCTGAGGTGGACCCATGACCAGCTCTGAAACCAGATTCGAAATGGTTGGTAATCTGTTTGTTAACTTGGCTTTCGAAGACCTTAGAAAGACAGGGTAGGATAGATATAGGTCTGTAGCAGTTTGGGTGTCACACCCTTTGAAGAGTGACTTAAAAGAGTGACTTAAATGTAAATGTAAATGAAGAGGGGGATGACCGCAGCAGCTTTCCAATCTTTGGGAATCTCAGACGATACGAAAGAGAGGTTGAACAGGCTAGTAATAGGAGTTGCAACAATTTCGGCAGATAATTTTAGAAAGAGAGGGTCCAGATTGTCTAGCCCGGCTGATTTGTATGGGTCCAGATTTTGCAGCTCTTTCAGAACATCAGCTATCTGGATTTGGGTGAAGGAGAAATGGTGGGGGCTTTGACGGGTTGCTGTGGAGGGTGCCGGGCAGTTGACCGGGGTAGTGGTAGCCAGGTGGAAAGCATGGCCAGCCGTAGAGAAATGCTTATTGAAATTCTCAATTATAGTGGATTTATCGGTGGTAACAGTGTTTCCTAGCCTCAGAGCAGTGGGCAGCTGGGAGGAGGTGCTCTTATTCTTCATGGACTTTACAGTGTCCCAGAACTTTTTTGAGTTAGTACTACAGGATGCAAATTTCTGTTTGAAAAAGCTAGCCTTAGCTTTTCTAACTGCCTGTGTATATTTGTTCCTAACTTCCCTGAAAAGTTGCATATCACGGTGGCTATTCGATGCTAATGCAGAACGCCACAGGACGATGAGGTGGAAACTGAGCTGCACTTCCTAACCTCATGCCAAATGTAAGACCATATTAGAGACAGATATTTCCCTCAGAGTACACAGACACAAAGAATTCGAAAACAAATCCAATTTTGATAAACTCCCATATCTACTTGGTGAAATACCACAGTGTGCCATCACAGCAGCAAGATGTGTGACCTGTTGCCACAGAAAAAGGGCAACCAGTGAAGAACAAACACCATTGTAAATACAACCCATATTTATGTTAATTTATTTTTGCTTAACTATTTGCAAATCATTACAAACACTGTTTATAGCCATAATATTACATTTGAAATGTCTCTATTCCTTTGGAACTTTTGTGAGTGAAATGTTTACTGTTAGTTTTTAAAAATTGTTTTTCACTTTTGTTAATTTTCTATTTCACTTCCTTTGGAAAATCTGTTTCCCATGCCAATAAAGCCCTTTGAATTGAGAGAGAGGGAGAGACAATTTTTAGGGCCTTCTACAGCTGCACCATCGAGAGCATACTGACGGGTTGCATCAATGTCTGGTATTGCAACTGATCGGCCTCCGACCACAAGGCACGACAGAGGCTAGTGCGTCACTGGGGTCAAGCTTCCTGCCATCCAGGACCTCTATACCAGGCGGTGTCAGAGGAAGGCCCTAAAAATTGTCAAATACTCCAGCCACCCAAGTCATAGACTGTTTTCTCTGCTACCGCACGGCAAGCGGTACCGGAAGGCAAAGTCTAGGTCCAAAAGGCTTCTAAACAGCTTCTACCACCAAGCCATAAGACTCCTGAACATATAATCAAATGGCTACGCAGACTATTTGCATTGCTCCCACTTTTTTATGCTACTGCTACTCTCTGTTATTATCTATGCATAGTCACTTTAACAACTCTACCTACATGTACAAATTACCACAATTACATCGACTAACCGGTACCCCCTGTATATAGCCTCGCTATTGTTATTTTACTGCTGCTCTTGAATTATTTGTTACTTTAATTTCTTTTTTTTCTTAAAACTGCATTGTTGGTTCATGGCTTGTAGTAAGCATTTCACTGTAACATCTACACCTATTGTATTCGGCGCATGTGACAAATACACTTTGATTTGAAAGAGAGAAAAATGTGTGACCTGTTGCCACAAGAAAAGGGCAACCAGTAAAGAACAAACACCATTGTAAATACAACCCATATTTATGTTGATTTATTTTCCCGTTTGTACTTTCACTATTTGCACATAATGACATTTGTAATGTCTTTATTCTTTTGGAACTTTTGTAAGTGTAATGTTTACTGTTAATTTGTATTGTTTATTTCTCTTTTGTTTATTATCTACTTCACTTGCTTTGGCAATGTAAACATATGTTTCCCATGCCAATAAAGCCCCTTAAATTGAAGTCTGCCTGCTCTGTTAAAAGCCCTGCTGTCTTCCAAACACAAGCTTCTATTGGCCCACTAAATGTCTCTGACCAAAATAGACGCACAGCCAGATGGAGAGAGAGAGTAAGGGAGAGAGAGATAGAGAGGGTGAGGCATGGGGAAAAAGAGGAAAGATGAGAGGGATAGCAGGGAAGAGAAGTGGGAGAGCTATAAAGAGTACACATCACATGCTCAAAGCCAGTGGACGTGAAGCTGGCTGATAGAATGCCTAGTGTTGGAAAAGCATTCCAGGTGAAGCTGGCTGATAGAATGCCTAGTGTTGGAAAAGCATTGCAGGTGAAGCTGGCTGATAGAATGCCAAGAGCATGCAAAGCTGTAATAGAGGCAAAGGGTGGCTACTTTGAAGAATCTCAAATATATTTTGATTTGTTTAACACTTTTTTTTGGTTACTACATGATTCCATGTGTTATTATTTAATAGTTTTGATGTCTTCATTATTATTCTACAATGTAGAAAATATTAAAAACCAAGAAAAACCCTGGAATGAGTAGGTGTGTCCAAAATTAAGTGGTCCTGTATATTTTTGTACTGTATACATGCCATTTAGCAGACGTTTTATCCAAAGCGACTTTACATATAGGTGGCCCTGAGAATCGAACCCACAACCCTGGCGGTGAAAGCACCATTCTCAACCAACTGAGTCATACAGGGTCACTAAAATGAACATGAATGAATATGGAATGTCAACAAAGCCTATGATAAGAAGCCATACAAACCTTTAATCACATTATAGGGAGGTTGGTCAACAACACTGTAGTAATGACAGATGACCACAATCAATTCAGGTGATTGCAACCTACAAAATCAATACCACCCCCCCCCCCACACACACACACACCTTACATAGTATTACTGTGGTTGCTTTATTATCATCCAATACCATGATTAAGAGCAATTTGCAGTCATGGAACTCTTTTCATCACTGGCATTTGATTAACAAATTGACCCTGGGTGGGTCTGAGGACCAACATTATTTCAATGCTTAAGCCTGATTTGTTGTCAGAGTGGCCAGCTCCTCCAGATGCCTCAGTCACACCAACCCTGGTGTTCACCAACTCTTCCTGTACGGTCCTGCATGGAGATCAACAGGAGTGACATCACCTGTCTGCCCTTTGACCACTCCACCTCACTCCTACAATTTTTTATCCACAGTCAGGTACACGTCGCCACTAACCACAGATCTAGGATCAGATTACTCTACCCACAGTCCTACCCTAACCTGTCTACCTCATACTGTAGCTGTGAGTCTCTGTCTTTCCGGGGCTTCAGCCTTTTTCTGGAAGTTCTCCCAGTAGGCGGAGTCTTCTTCAAAGAGGGGTGTGGCCATGCTGATGAGGTCACTGAAGGAGAGGAAGGTGAAGGAGGGGGGAGGATAGGTGATGGCAGGGGGAGGGGCAGGCTGAGGAAAAAGAAGGAGAGGTTAGAAATCTACTTCATTGTGCTGAAAATAAAAACACACACACAGGCTCACTTATATTCCCTCCCTCCCTCCCTCTCTCTCTCTCACACACACCTATGACTCACCACAGATCTGACTGTATGCCTGGGCCTCAGTGCCACAGCAACATGGTGGTCCTTACCCAATACAGTCTCCTGAAGGAGGACAGGAGCAGTTAAAGAAACACACACGTTTACATGAAATACACACAACATATAACCTCATTCTGTTTGTAGGTGTTGACTTATATGAGTGGTTAAGGTGACAAATAGCTCTCGTTTACTGAAAGGATCACGCATGCAGCCGGCCACACACACACACACACACACACACACACACACACACACACACACACACACACACACACACACACACACACACACACACACACACACACACACACACACACACACACACACACACACACACACACACACACACACACACCTCTCCCCGTTCTAACACATCAGTGTCCTAATACTGGCTGTTCATCATCCCGGTTTCCCTCTCTCTCTCTCTTTCATTCCACACAGTTGGCCCTAATCATAGGCCCATTCGGGGGAGTTGTGTACATCCCAGACAAGCAATCTCCATCTCACTGCCTGGCTTTCCAGGAGTAATGGACGCCTCGCCCCGGGGAGACAGAGGGGAAGGAGAAAATAGCCTCACTCCTTTACTTTTTAAAGGGAGGGAGGTTACAGATGTAGGATCTAACATTTAATCACCCTGTAGCATGAGAACTTTCCTGCAATGTAGGACATTTAAAATATGTAGTGCATTTGTGGCTTATAAAGACTTCTGAAGTTTGTAATTTGCACTTTGAAATTTTAGACTTTAAATTTTCCCTTTCGAAAAATGTATCAACCACTGCTAAAATGTCCATTAATTATAATCCACATTTCCTGTTGCTGCAGGATTATTTTCTTGCAGGAGCAAACTGGATCAAATTAAGATCCTCCATCTGTATCTCATGTTCTTTATAGAAGGATGACTCCCTGCAACATCTGTTTGCGATACTACAAAGAAGTTACTGAAAACAAATACTTTTTCTCCCCCAGACATCATTGTCAACCAAACAAAAACAATAACGGTTGTGGGGCAGACAGGGGTGCTGTATCCCCTACTGCGGTGAAATAATTGTGACAGTGTGTGTGTAGAGTCGTGGCCAAAAGTTTTGAGAATTACACAAATATTAATTTTCACAAAATCTGCTGCCTCAGTTTGAATGATGGCAATTTGCATATACTCCAGAATGTTATGAAGAGTGATCAGATGAATTGCAATTAATTGCAAAATCCCTCTTTGCCATGAAAATGAACTGAATCTCAAAAAAGACATTCCACTGCATTTCAGACCTGCCACAAAAGGACCAGCTGACATCATGTCAGTGATTCTCTCGTTAACACAGGTGTGAGTGTTGACGAGGACAAGGCTGGAGATCACTCTGTCATGCTGATTGAGTTCGAATAACAGACTGGAAGCTTCAAAAGGAGGGTGGTGTGCTTGGAACCATGGTTACCTGCACGGAAACACGTGCCGCCATCATTGCTTTATGCAAAAAGGGCTTCACAGGAAAGGATATTGCTGCCAGTAAGATTGCCCCTAAATCAACCATTTATCGGATCATCAAGAACTTCAGGGAGAGTGGTTCAGATGTTGTGAAGAAGGCTTCAGGGCGCCCAAGAAAGTCCAGCATGCGCCAGGACCGTCTCCTAAAGTTGATTCAGCTGCAGGATCGGGGCACCACCAGTACAGAGCTTGCTCAGTAGTGGCAGCAGGCAGGTGTGAGTGCATCTGCACGCACAGTGAGGCGAAGACTTTTGGAGAATGGCCTGGTGTCAAGAAGGGCAGCAAAGAAGCCACTTCTCTCCAGGAAAAACATCAGGGACAGACTGATATTCTGCAAAAGGTACAGGGATTGGACTGCTGAGGACTGGGGTAAAGTCATTTTCTCTGATGAATCCCCTTTCCGATTGTTTGGGGCATCCGGAAAAAAGCTTGTCCGGAGAAGACAAGGTGAGCGCTACCATCAGTCCTGTGTCATGCCAACAGTAAAGCATCCTGAGACCATTCATGTTTGGGGTTGCTTCTCAGCCAAGGGAGTGGGCTCACTCACAATTTTGCCTAAGAACAGCCATGAAAAAAGAATGGCACCAACACATCCTCAGAGAGCAACTTCTCCCAACCATCCAGGAACAGTTTGGTGACGAACAATGCCTTTTCCAGCATGATGGAGCACCTTGCCATAAGGCAAAAGTGATAACTAAGTGGCTCGGGGAACAAAACATCGATATTTTGGGTCCATGGCCAGGAAACTCCCCAAACCTTAATCCCATTGAGAACTTGTGGTCAATCCTCAAGAGGCGGGTGGACAAACTCCAAGCATTGATTATGCAAGAATGGGCTGCCATCAGTCAGAATGTGGCCCAGAAGTTAATTGACAGCATGCCAAGGCAGATTGCAGAGGTCTTGAAAAAGAAGGGTCAACACTGCAAATATTGACTCTTTGCATCAACTTCATGTAATTGTCAATAAAAGCCTTTGACACTTATGAAATATTTGTAATTATACTTCAGTGTTCCATAGTAACATCTGACAAAAAATATCTAAAGACACTGAAGCAGCAAACTTTGTGAAAATTAATATTTTTGTCATTCTCAAAACTTTTGGCCACGACTGTACATGTATGAGTTGTAAAGAACCCTGTGTGTGTTTCTGTGTACATGAGTCTTCTTGTTAATTCCCTCACTACCAAATGTCATGATCTCATTACAATACAGTGGGGTCGTGACATTACACAGGGTCACCAGGAAGTGGAAAGACCTTGGCTGCCACCTCATTAAGCCAGCCAATCAATACGCAGCGCTCAGAGGACACCAGGTCAGCACTGCTGCTTGCCTCATCTGTATGTTAATTGAGTGTGTGTACACATGCATACAAACAGTACCAGTCAAAAGTTTGGACACACCCACTCATTCAATGGTTTTTCTTTATTTTTACTATTTTCTACATTGTAGAATAAAAATGAAGACATAACTATGAAACACATATGGAATCATGTAGTAATCAAACTATAAAATATATTTTATATTTGAAATTCTTCAAAGTAGCCATCCTTTGCCTTGACGACAGCTTTGCAAACTGTTTGCATTCTCTCCACCAGCTTCACCTGGAATGCTTTTCCAACAGTCTTGAAGGAGTTCCCACATTTGCTGAGCACTTGTTGGCTGCTTTTCCTTCACTCTGCGGTCCAACTCATCCAAAACCATCTGAATTTGGTTGAGGTCGGGTGATTGTAGAGGCCAGGTCATCTGATGCAGCACTCCACTCTCCTTCTTGGTCAAATAGCCCTTACACAGCCTGAAGGTGTGTTGGGTCATTGTCCTGTTGAAAAAAAAATGATAGCCCCACTAAGTGCAAACCAGAAGGGATGGCGTATCGCTGCAGCCATGCTGGTTAAGTGTGCCTTGAATTCTAAATAAAAGCGCTGTCAGTGTCACCAGCAAAACACCCCAACACCCTCACACCTCTTTCTCCATGCTTCACAGTGGGAACCACACACGCGGAGATCATCCATTCACCTACTCTGCATCTTACAAAGACACGGCGGTTAGAACCAAAAATCTCAAATTTGGACTCTTAAGACCAAAGGACAGATTTCTACCGGGTCTAATGTCAATTGCTCATGTTTCTTGGCCCAAGCAAGTCTCTTCTTCTTATTGTCCTTTAGTGGTGGTTTCTTTGTAGCAATTTGACCATGAAGGCCTGATTCACACGGCCTCCTCTGATCAGTTGATGTTGAGATGTGTGTAACTTGAACTCTGTGAAGCATTAATTTGGGCTGCAGTTAACTCTAATGAACTTATCCTCTGCAGCAGAGGTAACTCTGGGTCTTCCTTTCCTGTGCCGGTCCTCATGAGAGCCAGTTTCATCACAGCGCTTGATGGTTTTTGCGACTGTACTTGAAACTTTTCAAAGTTTTCCAGGTTGACTGACCTTCATGTCTTAAAGTAATGATGGACTGTCATTTCTCTTTGCTTATTTGAGCTGTTCCTGCCATAACATGGACTTGGTCTTTTCCCAAATAGGGCCATCTTCTGTATACCAGTCACAACACAAATGATTGACTCAAACGCATTGAGGAAAGAAATTCCACAAATTAACAAGGCACACCTGTTAATTGAAATGCATTCCAGGTGACTACCTAGTTAAGAGGATGCCAAGAGTGTGCAAAGCAGTCAAAGGGCAAAGGGTAGATTACGTGAAGAATTTCAAATATATTTTGTTGTGTTTAACACTTTGTTGGTTACTTCATGATTCAATGCGTGTTATTTCATAGTTGAAGTCTTCACTATTATTCTACAATGTTAGAAAATAGTAAAAATAAAGAAAAACCCTGGAATGAGTAGGTGTGTCCAAACCTTTGACTGGTACTGTATGTATCTTAACAGGTGGTGCTGTGATGCTGAATGTGTGTGTGTGTGAGAGAGACAAGTGTTTCTGCAGAGTTTTCAGACTATCTAGAAGAAACATTAATTCTGCAGACCTTATCAGATGTGAAGTCTAGCATCCTAGTTGTTTCTCATTACTCTGATCAATATGACAGAGAGAGAGGAGGGGGGGGAGACAAGGACATGATCTCTTCTCTTGCTCACTCAGGCAAAAGGTGTGTGTGTGTGTGTGCACTTGACCCAGCCAACAGCGAAAGGTCCAAACGTGATGATTTTAATCCCTTGGTTCCAGTACTGAAACCTCGCCTCTCCGGTGCTCCAGTACTGAAACCTCGCCTCTCCGGTGCTCCAGTACTGAAACCTCGCCTCTCCGGTGCTCCAGTACTGAAACCTCGCCTCTCCGGTGCTCCAGTACTGAAACCTCGCCTCTCCGGTGCTCCAGTACTGAAACCTCGCCTCTCCGGTGCTCCAGTACTGAAACCTCGCCTCTCCGGTGCTCCAGTACTGAAACCTCGCCTCTCCGGTGCTCCAGTACTGAAACCTCGTCTCTCCGGTGCTCCAGTACTGAAACCTCGCCTCTCCGGTGCTCCAGTACTGAAACCTCGCCTCTCCGGTGCTCCAGTACTGAAACCTCGCCTCTCCGGTGCTCCAGTACTGAAACCTCGTCTCTCCGGTGCTCCAGTACTGAAACCTTCTCTCTCTGGTGCTCCCAAAATTAGGCAGTTCGTTTTCTCCCAGTCCTCCCTAGCTCCCTAACTGCCTCCGTCCATCCTTCCCTCCCGCTTCCATTTAGAAAACATCTCTGAAGCAGATCTACAGCACAGCTGTACTGTCCCTGATCTGGCGATCAATACTGTAGCTTTGTTGCTATTCTCTGGTGGCAGAAGTGTCACAACAGAAACACCATTAACCTGACAAACCAGTCCGAGAGGACAGAGCGGATTCTGTGATGGACCATTAATTATTTTCAGCTTTAAAGGAGAGATCCAACCCACCCAATAGGTTTCCACAATACTGCTTTCTCCTGACATACAGTATTTCTTCAGACTAGTGTGGATGAAAGGAGGGAGATGAGGAAAGGAGACTAAATAAAGAGGTCACTTTTTACAACTCTAAAGGCTTGGTGTGAGAGATACTGAGAGCACCCTGGTTAAAGGTCCACAGTATTTCCTAGAAAAGTACTTCACAAATTCTTTCAAGGTTACATTGTTGAAGAATTCAAAGACAACGAGACAGAGGGCCAGAGTACATGTTTGTGCGTATGCTAAGATAGCAATCATAAAGAGATAGCCGCTAACAAGACATTGCTAATCTGTCGTTAGTGGCTCTGAAATGCAATAAGAATAGCAATAGCTTTAGTGGGTAACGTTAAAGCTAAATGATTAAATTGGAGCAGGGTAGCATTAGTTTTAGTGGGTAACGTTAAAGCTAACTGATTAAATTGAAGCAGGGTAGCATTAGTTTTAGTGGGTAACGTTAAAGCTAACTGATTAAATTGGAGCAGGGTAGATTCGTTTTAGTGGGTAACGTTAAAGCTAACTGATTAAATTGAAATGGGATAGAGTGAGCTACAGCTGCTAAAGAGGCCCTGCTAAGCTGCTGTTAGTGGAATTGGAACGGCATTTGAGCTGCTGCCAAAAAGATTACTATAAACCACCTGCTGCTTAGCGTGTCTGTAATACATCAACCCACTATCACAAATTACAGTGAAATAGACTAATGCGAAATTCGTGACACATTTTACAAATGTTCATGTTCACCACACGATTTTGTATACAGTGCAGTTCAATCACTGATGAAGGCAGTAGGTTATTAAAGACAGAATCAAGCGGGGAGGATGGGTAAGCGTATAACCCAAAGGTCAAGCAACCCAAACGTTGCGTGTTTGAATCAAATGATGGCCAACTTTAGCATCTTAGCAACAACTTGCTACTTTTTAACTTCTTAGCTAGCATGTTAGCTAACCCTACCCCTCATACCTAACCTTAACCCCTAACCTAGCTAACATTAGCCACAACAAGAAAATAGTGTCCATTTCTCAACAATCTGTGACAATGTGTAAAACACACAGAAACAGGCGGGAGATGGCTGGACACACAGAAACAGGCAGGAGATGGCTGGACACACAGAAACAGGCAGGAGATGGCTGGACACACAGAAACAGGCGGGAGATGGTTGGACACACAGAAACAGGCGGGAGATGGTTGGACACTCTTGAACTTTCTTTACTCTTCCTGCTCCTTTCTCCTTCCCTCCACTGGACCCTACTCACCTCGAAGGTCCAGACCTCCTCTTCTTCCTCATCCAGGTGCATTGTGGTCCGGCGACACACCTTTCCGTCTGCAATTGGCTCAGGTGACAGGTGAAACTCTGCCCTCTGTAGATTAAAGGCCAGCCCTGTGCCAATCGCCTTTATGAAACTTTCCTTCAACACCTTGACGAACAGGAAAGATAACCAGAGCCACAAAAATATCAGATGAAGAGTAGTGTAAAAAGAATACAGTTAAAGTGCTCTTATTGTGTACAAGTGAGATTAGAAACTGGTTGGTTCGAGCCCTGAATGCTGATTGGCTGACAGCCGTGGTATACCACGGGTATGACAAAACATTTTTACTGCTCAAATGTCCATTAGTAACCACTTTATAATAGCAATAAGGCACCTGGGGGTTTGTGGTATATTGCCAATATACTAAGGGCTGTGTCCAGGCACTCCACGTTACGTTGTGATTATTTTACCTTTATTTAACTAGGCTAGTCAGTTAAGAACAAATTCTTATTTTCAATGACGGCCTAAGAACAGTGGATTTTAACCTTATCGAATCCCCGAGATGACCTTGCAACCTTTCGGTTACTAGTCCAACGCTCTAACCACTAGGCTACCTGCCGCCCCATGAACAGTCCTTAGCCAAGGTATATTGGCCATATACCACACATTCTCAGGCCTTATTGCTTAATCATTTAATGCCTTCAGAAAGTACTCACACCCCTTGACTTTTTCCAAAAATGTTTGCGCTAAAGCCTGAATATAACTGGATTAAATTGAGATTGTGTCACTGGCCTACACACAATAACCCATAATGTCAAAGTGGAATTATGTTTTTAAAATAATAAAAAATGAAAAGCTTTAAATGTCAAGTCAATAAGTATTCAAACCGTTTGTTATGGCAAACCTAAATAAGTTCAGGGGTACAAAATTTGCTTAACAAGTCACATAAGTCTACTCACTATGAATTTCAAACACTGATTCAACCACAAAGACCAGGGAGGTTTCCCAATGACTCGCAAAGAAGGGCACCTATTGGTGATGGGTAAACAAAACAAAAAAGGAGACACTGAATATCCCTTTGAGCATGGTGAAGTTATTAATTACACTTTGGATGGTGTACCAATACACCCAGTCATTAAAAAGATACAGGCAACCTTCCTAACTCAGTTGCCGAAGAGGAAGGAAACCGCTCAGGGATTTCATTATGAGGCCAACGGTGACTAAAACAGTTGGAGTTTAATGGCTGTTATAGGAGAAAACTGAAGATGGCTCAACAACATTGGAGTTACTCCACAATACTAACCTAATTGACAAAGTGAAAAGATGAAAGCCTGTACAGAATGAATAAAAATTCACTAAAGGCACTAAAGTAAAACTGCGTAAAATGTGGCAAAAGAAATTAACTTCACGTCCTGAATACAAAGCATGATGTTTGGGGCAAATCCAACAACACAATGAGTAGCACTCATATTTTCAAGCATAGTGGTGGCCGCATCATGTTATGAGTATGTTTGTCATCGACATGGACTATGGACTTTTTGGGGGGGATAAAAATAAAATGTCATAGAGCTAAGCACAGGCAACATCCTATAGGAAAATCTGGTTGTCTGCTTTCCAATAGACACTGGAGACAAATTCACCTTTCAGCAGGACAAAAACCTAAAACAAGGCTAAATGTACACTGAAGTTGCTCACCAAGACGATACTGAATGTTCCTAGTTGGCCTAGTTACAGTTGTGACTTAAATCTGCTTGAAAATCTATGGCAAGAACTGAAAATGGCTGTCTAGCAATGATCAACAACCAACTTGACAGAGCTTGAAAAATCCAGGTGTGCAAAGCTCTTTGAGACTTACCCAGAAAGACACAAAAGGGGATTCTAAGTTGTATTGGCTCAGGGGTGTGACTACTTATGTAAATGAGATATTTTTGCATTTCATTTTCAATAAATATGCTAACACTTCTAAAAACATGTTGTTTTCACTTTTTCATTATATGGGGGGGGGGGGGGGGGGGGGTACTGTGTGTAGATGTGTGAGGGGAAAAAAACTATTTAATCCACTTTGAATTCAGGCTGTAACAAAATGTGTAATAAGTCAAGGGGTGTGAATACTTTCTGAAGGCACTGCCTGTACACAATAATCATTTTAAATGGCGAACAACCATTGGTGTACCCATAAGGCAATCACAATCATCAAAATCATCACAGGTTGAACACTTTCCCTGTCCCAGGCATTGACACAGGGTTCTGTGTGTGATGATCATGGTGTGTGTGGATGTGTCTCTGAAGTCAAACAAACCTTGTTACACGAGGGCAAGCCACAGTAACACAATTACAAGGCAAGTCACTATGGCAACGGGAAAGCATTAAGATTAGTCAACGGCAATGATGTCAGTACTTAATGTCCTTGTGCCGCTCTCTCAATCTGACAACTACTAGACTGAGCAGCTCAATTAATGGGGGGGGGGGGGGGGGGGGGGGGCTGCATGTAATGTATATGACTCAGTGTGCACGTCTAGCGTGCGTATCGTATATCACCATGGACGTGAGAGTGATGGTTACCCAGTGTCTGTAGAACATGGTCAGTTGCTCCCATTCCGACCCTGCTCTGCGGATAACACTCCACTCATAATCAGTAAACTGCCTCGTCATGATACGGAAAAACTCTGGCACAGAACTGCTACCTGGAGACAGAGGGAGGGAGGGAGGGAAAGAGAGGGGGGGTGCAGGGAAAACATTAATAAGAAAATAAACACAAACCTATGGGTTTGAGCTCTGACAATAAGGAAACAGTTGAGGGAGAAGAGGTTGAAAATTGAGAGAAAAGCAACACACACTCTCCTACTTTGTTTGGGATCATCACTTTCTCTCCTCCAACCATCTTTAAATATAGATGGAATGGGAATCGGCAGGAGATCGCTGTGATAGAGCACTGCCAAATCACTCTCAGGGAATATGAAAGACAACAGTGGCATCATGTGGTAAAGAAAGGAACTGCAGCAAACTTCCTTTAGATAACTTTGTAAAATGGATTTAGGGATTTGTGAATGACAGCCCATCTATAAGGTTTAATAAAGGGCCTAGCTAGCTATTCTCCCTGGGGGGCAATGTGGAAGATAAGTATGTGCTTTAAGGTATTGCTATCCTTAGGGAATGAGGCTACGTAGAACGTTCAACCCTTTCAGATGAAGAGGTCTAGGCCTATTTAAAGAGGGATTTGGGAGAAGGTCTGGGTGAGTGACAGGACTGGGTTAGCAGATTAGCATCCTGAAGGCTTGGAGAGGAGGACGCCAAATGAGATGTGGTGAGAAGGGTGAAAGAGGGAGACTCAGGCAGGGGAGTTAAGACAGGATTGAAGGGTTACTTCTCTCTCACACAAAACAGGAGAGAGAGAGAGAGAGAGAGAGAGAGAGAAGGGTTCAGGATGTAGTAAGACAGTTTACTGCCAGAGTGAGCTCTTCTCAAGGCTGTTTATTTAATGAAACTGACACATCAAAGCACTAAGGAATGTGCAGCACACACACACACCTGGCATGGTGGTCTTCATCACGTCCACCCCGACCTGCAGCCCCTGCTCTGCAGCCAGCACAGCGTAGTCACCCTGATGGGAGATGTTAAAACTCCAGCCCACGGATTCAGGGCTGGAGCAGGCTGGGTTGGCCAGGTAGGGCTTTCCTCTGGGAGAACGCTCCAAGCGGATATCAGCCCAGGGAACACCCATCCTGTCACACACCAACCTCCTCAACAACAACCTGCCAGCCTGGAAGAGCAGGGGAAAAGGAGAGCATCAATAAGGGTGCTGCCTCTCCTCTCTCCAGTGAACAGTAACTCTGAAGCATCATCTTCTTCTGTGGATTGTTTTGGCGGTTGGCAACCAACTTTAAGGTGCATTACCGCCACCAACTGGACTGGAGTGTGGTCCAGAGACAGGGGAAGGTCTAAATCCTACCCAATATTCTCATCTCCCTAAGTAAACAAATTAAATACTAGATGCCCAGGAGATTTCCTTCGTAGTTCACTTAATCTTTTCTCTTCAACCCCATTACTCCTCAAATCTAGTAACAAATCGCTCCCTTTCCCTCCCATATTTAATGGAAATAGAACATGTTCCACTACCTCCATCTCCTCATGACAATGATCACACCTCCCAGTTGGCTGTTTCCCACCAATTCAACGTACTTTTGAGCCTTGTGTCCCAGTCTCAGCCTTACCTGACATGGTTAACCAAGGCCTGATAATTAGCATAATCAGGTGTGTATCTGCTGGGAAGTGACAAACACCTAGAACGTGGAAATTGCTATTTGATCATCAAGGGAGAACATGGCACAGTGATTACTTTCTATCAGAATAACACAGTCAAAGTACCATGGCTGATTTGGCATCCTTGGCAAACATGAACTGTCCGATTCGCTCTTTCTCTTCGCGCTGCACACACCGGGCCGCCAACAGCCACTCCGACCGGGTCGGCGTCCACGAACCACACCGGAACGCCCAGCGGACGCCTACCATAACGGCCAGTTTCAGAGCTAAGAACGGGTAGACCGACGTTGCGCTTTAAGCTAACGTTACCTCTCGTATTGCAGCTGGATAACACTGACCGCATTTGTGGATTAGCTAGCTAACTGTTAGCTGTGAGGTAAGTGTGTCGGTATTTTAGACACTACAAATGCCGCAAACCAAAAAACATAGCTAGTAACGCATGAGAAGTTGCTAAGTGTCACCTCCTGAACTATAGTGTTTGCTTCTCTTTAAGAACATGCTATAACAACACGACGGAAAACCCGCTATAAGAACATGTTATAGTTATAACAACACGGCGGCGGACCTACACCCGGAAAAACTGGTGCGACGTGACACGTCAAAGGTGGGCGTGGCAACGAGGGGACCAATGGGAAGGATGTTTATGGTGCGTCGCCAAAAGGTGTCTTTCCGATTCTGGCGTTGATGAGCATCTGATTTATTCTCTACGATTGATAAGGTGAGTTATTTTACGATGATCATAAATAGCATTACCATGTTGGCTCAATAAAAAGGATATGTGGGGATTTGAGTTTTTACGGTGCAAACGTGCTGGTGTGCTAGCTAGCTATCGGTTCCACAAACACCGCCGATTATGCTACATTACCAAGCTAGCTGATGCGTTTCACAAAAAGCGTAATGCAAAGCACTGCACTGAGTTTTTACATAGTCCAAACTGGAACCTATCCTGATCCCCGTCTCACCTCAGAAAATAGAGAGACAGATATGATTGCTATCTGTTCCCCCATCGTCAATCGTGGGCCCAAATAAATGAAAAAGAACCAAGGTTGTGGCATGGTTTGAAATTATGGTTGCCTGCAAGCAAATCTTTGCTTTTGCGATACTCAGCAGGTAAAATACACAGCAGTCTTCTTACACATGCAGTCTTGGGTCTGTCAAAGCATTCACTTGTCCTGTGACAGATGACGAACAGCCCCGTTTTGAGTTCTATTGAAGATAAGTTTACCACTAGTTTGAATCAACTAATCGTTCTCTGGTCACTGTGCTCCTGTGTTCGTCTTTCAGGAGGAAGCTGAGCCCTGTCCTGGTGCTCTGGTTGCCTGAGAACACATCTGCTGTAGCACTTACCTATTCTGTGTGACCTTTGAGTGAACTAAGGGAGTGTGTCACCTGAGGCAGGACAGTGGGATTCTTCTCAACAGCAGTCCTTCATCCAGCGATCTACAGCCTGACTGCTCTCTCCACCTCTCTCTGTATCTCCCCCCTTTCATCCCTCCCTCTTTCACACTTCTCTATGCTTCTGCCCAATTATGTCCCTCTCCATTTCAGAGTCCCTCTCTAAGACTTCTGTCTCTCCATCGCTATCTCCATCCCTCCTTGATCTCTCTCTCTCGCCATCTGTGTGCGCACCTCTCCTGACCGCCAGGCTGGATTTCCTGCAAATGAAACACCTGAAGAGGAAGCGGAAGAGTAACTACAGCGTTCGTGAGACGCAGACGCTGATCCGGGAGATCCATAAGCGACGAGACGTGCTGTTCTCCCGCCAGCAGAACACCGCCATCAACGAGTTGAAGAGACGAGCCTGGGAGGAGGTAGCAGGAGGCGTCAACGCACTGGGAGAGGGTGAACTACGCACAGCTTCAGAGGTGTGTGTGTGTGTGTGTGTGTGTGTGTGTGTGTGTGTGTGTGTTTGTGTTTGTGTGTGTGTGTGTGTGTGTGTGTGTGTGTGTGTGTGTGTGTGTGTGTGTGTGTGTGTGTGTGTGTGTGTGTGTGTGTGTGTGTGTGTGTGTGTGTGTGTGTGGAGGGGGCTTCCATAGTGACAAATGATGTTCTAAAAGAGTTTTGTGGCACTCGAGTCTGATCTCTAGACCACATTGAGTGTCTCGTATCGGATACATTTGTACTCCATCTTGACTTGGTCTTGGACAATGAGGATTCATCATTTCTTCCAGAGACAAGTGGTGTAAAAAACTCATAATTATCAGCTCCCATTGTCAGTGCATAAAACTGCTTCGCAAGCCCAAATATCCTCACTCCTTTTATGTCACATTCATATCTTATCGCCTACTGAAACTTGGGCTTTCTACTTTAATCATATACTGTCAGGAGACCAGGGGAAGTTGGAACATATTTATTCTTTTTATTTATTCTTTTTATTTATTATAGACTTGTTTGGGTTAGTGATCATTTGTAGTGGCTCTGTCTATTTGCCCTCACTTTAGGTGGCCTCAAACGCAACACTGAAAAGAGTTTGTATCCTACATATAAGGGCCGCATTTCAATAGTTTAATTCACCCCGATTCACTGGAAGGAGTTCCTTTGGGCTGCCACTTCTCAGTGCCGATTTTACCTAAACTTCCGGAAGCATTTTGAGTTGTGACATCACCACTGTTTGTAATGGCTGTGTGTGTGGTTCCAGGTGAAGCGGCGTTACCTGGACTGGCGGTCGCTAATGAAGAGGAAGCAGCTCCGTGCTGAGCTGTCTCTCTCCACAGGGCTGAAGGCAGAGTATGATCCGTCCTCCCCTGAACACGACGCCTCACTGGGTTCAGGGGACCAGTCACTCGACCTCTCTGGCTTTCCCAAGGAGTCCCAGTGTGACTGGCAGGACCTGGCGGATCTTGGAGAGCCTAGCGGACACGCGATGTCTACGGGGGTTAAGTTGGAGGAGGAGGCCAATGGATACAGGGTGAGGATCCATGTGTTTGTGTGTGCGTTATTGATTTGTGAGTTGAATAAAGGGAACATGATGCATAACAAAAATTCATAATTGTAGAATTATTGCGCAATCGATATCCATATGCTACATTTGTGTTTATTTTTATCTGGTGTTAGTGCGTAGCCTAAGCTTTAGTTCCTAACTGTGGAATGCCAAATACACGTCAATTGCCAAATGATTTTGGGAACTTGGGCAGAAAAAGTTAACATCAATCCACTGAAGCAAGAAAGACAAGGGCTGTGTTCGAATACTCATACTAACTGTACTAAACTCAGCAAAAAAAAAACATCCTCTCACTATCAACTGTGTTTATTTTCAGCAAACTTAACATGTGTAAATATTTGTATGAACATAACAAGATTCAACAACGGAGACAAACTGAATAAGTTCCATAGACATGTGACTAACAGAAATGTAATAATGTGTCCCTGAACAAAGGGGGGGGTCAAAAGTAACAGTCAGTTTCTGGTGTGGCCACCAGCTGCATTAAGTACTGCAGTGCATCTCCTCATGGACTGGACCAGATTTGCCAGTTCTTGCTGTGCGATGTTACCCCACTCTTCCACCAAGGCACCTGCAAGTTCCTGGATATTTCTGGGGGGAATGGCCCTAGCCCTCACCCTCCGATCCAACAGGTCCCAGACGTGCTCAATGGGCTTGCGAGCCAGGCTCTTTGCTGGCCATGGCAGAACACTGACATTCCTGTCTTTCAGGAAATCACGCACAGAACGAGCAGTATGACTGGTGGCATTGTCATGCTGGAGGGTCATGTCAGGATGAGCCTGCAGGAAGGGTACCACATGAGGGAGGAGGATGATGTTACAGGGAAGCCCTGTAACGCTGTTGATATTGCCTGCAAGAAAACATGCTCAGTCCGATGATGACACACACCGCCCCAGACCATGACGGACCCTCCACCTCCAAATCGATCCCGCTCCAGAGTACAGGCCTCGGTGTAACGCTCATTCCTTCAACGATACATAGGCGGCGTTGTTGCCGGTGATGTCTGGTGAGGACCTGCCTTACAACAGGCCTACAAGCCCTCAGTCCAGCCTCTCTCAGCCTATTGCGGACAGTCTGAGCACTGATGGGGGGATTGTGTGTTCCTGTTGTAACTCTGGCAGTTGTTGTTGCCATCCTGTACCAATCCTGTGCAGGTGTTACACGTGGTCTGCCACTGCGAGGACGATTAGCTGTCCGTCCTGTCTCCCTATCTTAGGCGTCTCACAGTACGGACATTGCAATGTATTACCCTGGCCACGTCTGCAGTCCTCATGCCTCCTTGCCGCATGCCACGAAGATAAGCGGGGACCCTGGGCATCTTTCTTTTGGTGTTTTCCAGAGTCAGTAGAAAGGCCTCTTTAGTGTCCTAAATTTTCATAACTGTTACCTTAATTTGACTACTGTCTGTAAGCTGTTATTGTCTTAACGACCATTCCACATTAATTGTTTATGGTTCATTGAACAAGCATGGGAAACAGTGTTTAAACCCTTTACAGTGAAGATCTGTGAAGTCATTTCGATTTTTATGAATTATCTTTGAATGACAGGGTCCTGAAAAAGGGCAGTTTTCTTTTTTTGCTGAGTTTTTGTGACGTGAATTGAGTATATAGTATGGTTATTGGTCATAGTATAGATATAGTTAGTATGCCAAGTTCCCAGATGTTGTACTAAATTCGGCAAAATATGAAGTATACACACGGGACACTATTTCTGTACTTTCGGGCCCATAATGCAATTCAGGAAATGGGCGTGGCTTCACATCGTTTTCAGATTTGAAGAAAATGGCGGAAAATATGCAGCCGAAGTACGAGAGCGGATACAAATGTATTGCTTTGCTCAACATTTGTCATAATTAGTGAATGTTATAAAGTAATGACTTTTCAAATAAGTTACACTGCACGTTATATTAGCTGACAATTCGTTATCTACGCTGTCCTTACAAACCACATAGCATTCCATTACAGCAGTATGTACCGGTATGTTGTTAGCTAGCTAGCTAGATTATACATCAAACATGCTATCTAACTAACTACCCAACATTGACTTGATTATTCCCGTCATTTTTAGCTTAGCTATATGGTATAGTCTTAGTGCGTTCTCAATGGACATTAGGGTGCTTTCGTAAATTCGCTCTGGCTATCAACTTCGATTTCCTAGCACTCGTCTGAGAATAATTAATTTACGAACGCTCAATACCCGTTGAATATGGCCGGTGTCAGCAAAAAGCATAATTAAGTTGTCAGTAGCACAGTTAGTCACCAACGCTCTGGATAACTTGAAAACTGCCTAACCATCTCTGCTAGGGCGAGAAATGGTCAGAGTGGTCTCATTTGTGTATGGAAGTAGCTAGCCAACATTAGCTTGGGTGCTTGACTGCCGTTGTAAGGTCAGAACGCTCAAATCAACCCTACTCCTTGGCCCGAGCGTCCAGTGTCCAGTCGCTCCGAGAGCGACACGCTCTGAATTTACAAACTGACAATCTTACAACGCTCTGAATTTCCAAGCGCACTCCAGATTGAATTTAAGAACATCTAACTAGTAATTTGTTATGCTAACTAGCTAGCAAGAGGTTGCGTAGCAACAGCATCAACTTCCGGTAGACGGGCGACGAGCTAGTACGCTCAAATGAAAGGATACAGTATACTGTTTGTTTACAGTATACTAAAATGAACTAATTGTATACAGCATGTTAGTATGGGTATTCTTGACTAACAAATAGCCTACTAAAATGTCATCACTTATAAGTGGCGGATCTTTGCGTCTGTACAGCACATTTTCTATATTGTGGGTTAGGGTCGGATGTGGGCCTCAGATTTTTACTGTCACATAGTTGGGCAGTGGTGAATGGGTTATTAGCAATTGCGGGTGAACAAACTGCTGACCTGTGCATCACCAGTGTGCGTATGATATTAATCAGTATATCTGTCTCTGTCAGCTGGAGGGTGATAGTGGTGAGGGTGAGGTAGAGGATGATGATTGTTTCCCCTCCCTCCTACCCGACATGGGAGAGCGAGATGGACGTATCCCTGAAGTCTTTTCACACATTGATGAGTTCGGAATGCTCAGCGCATCAAAGGGGGCGGCAGCCTCAATGAATCGGGACCTCTCATCGACCAGCCTGGGTGGACTGGGCTTTGCTGGCTTAGGACTGGCCAATCACGAGAGTGCGGGACTTCTGGTTGCCTTGGAGAAGCAGCGCGTGGAGCTCGAGAAGCAGCGTCTGGCTGTGGAAACGGAGCGGCTAGCGGTGGAGAGAGAGCGACTCCTACTGGAGAAGGAAAGACTGAGTCAGTCGGATGTGGAGAAAGAGAGATTGCAGCTGGAGAAAGAGAGATTGCAGCTGGAGAAAGAGCGACTTCGGGTGTTGCTCATGAACCAATCAGAACGGGCCACAGCTCCCCCCCAGCAAAGCCCTCCCTCTTCCTCCACCCCTACCACCACCTCTTCCTGTGCTGTGGATGGACAGAATGAGAGAAATGAGAATAAACCCTGGCTTTCTATGATGGATCTGGAGGGTGAGAGACTGAGGCTGGAGAAGGAACGACTGCAGTTAGAGAAAGAGAGGCTGCAGTTCTTTAAGTTTGAGTCTGGACGACTGCAGATAGAGCGGGAGAGACTAGAGGTGGAGAAGGAGAGAATACAGCTTCACCAGGATCAGGGTCGCTGAGGGAGCAGGAGGAAGGAGAGAGGAAGGATAGCATCAAATTGTATTTGTCACATGCTTGGTAAACAACAGGTGTAGACAAACAGTGAAATGCTTAGGGGCCCTTCCCTCCAATGCAGCAAGAAAGAAAATAGAAAAGTAAAACACATAATAATAGATACACAATGAGTAACGACAACTTGGCTATATACAAGGGGTACAGGTACCAAGTCGATATGCAGGGGCACGAGGTAATTGAGAGAGAGAGAGAGAGATGTACATAGTAAACCTTAGAAGTAGCATATGTGGTGAGCATTAAAGGATATCTATGAGAGAAGTGCCTGGAAGAAGAGCAAACGAGGAGGGGGGGGTTGTTATCTCAGTGTAGGCGGACCAGCTACGAGCCTGTATGAGCAGTCACCTCCATGGTCCAGTGAGGCTCTCTCCTCCCTCTCCTGTCTGTTTCTGACAGCTCCAATTGCTTGTTACAGTTCAGTCTGATCCACAATGGTTGAAATGAGGTGCACAGCTCAACCAAACTGACCTTAGATCAGCAGCAGGGTGTCATCATCCAACTCCAGGTTGATGACAGGATTTTATCCAGTATTTCCTGTAGAGGCGGGATCAAGACTGAAACTGCCACTCAAACTCAGTAGCCTCGTCCAATCACATAAAACAAATCTCCCTGCCAATCATTCTGTTATGTCTGTGGACTTGCATTAACAGGGATTCTTTCAATTCAAAAGAGTGGTTAATTTTAACAAAGATAATCTGTCTGTACAATGTGTGTTTTGTATAAAGTGAGTGGTTGTGTACTGGGAGAAACGGTTTTGTCCCTGGTAAAGTTGTGTGTAGCTCAGTAGTACCATCCATGTACTGCATAGGAAGTGGACATCATGTAGAATAGCTGTAAACTCAAAGCACAAAATGCTCAATGTGTGACTGTTTTCCAACCAGTGTCATATCAGGCCTTACAGATGTCTTTATTTTTCCAAACCCAAGTCTTTTATAATTGTTTTATTTTGATAGTGGGTGTGGTTTGGTACTATGATGAAATGTTTTGTGTGGTGTTCTATAGTAGCCCTGTAGTTGAATATATCTGCTGGTTCACCTGTCGTCCGAGGAAAGAGTTGAGTAACTATTTAAAAAGTAAAAAAAAAAAAGAGATGGAGTATGTCTTCTGCATTGCCTTGACTCACAATAAAGGATATACATGAATAGGGTGTTTTTACTTTATTCTGCCTTTTTTTGAATACATATGGTGTAACCCCCCCCCCCCCCCCCCCACATTCACACTTAAATAACCTGATGTATACAGTGCATTTGGAAAGTTTTCAGACCCCCCTTTTTCCACATTTTGTTATGTTAGTCTTATTATAAAATGGATGGAATAAATGTTTTTCCTCATCAATCTACACAATACCCCCTAATGACAAAGGGCAAACAGGTTTTTAGAAATGTTTGCAACAAAAGTATCTTATTTACATAAGTATTCAGACCCTTTGCATTGAGACTCGAGATTGAGCTCAGGCGCATTTTGTTTCCATTGATCATCCTTGGGCTGTTTCTACGACTTGAAGTCAATCTGTGGTAAATTCAATTGATTGGGGAAAGGTCCAACAGTTGAGTGCATGTCAGAACAAAAACCAAGCCATGAGGTTGAAAGAATAGTCCTTCGTGCTCCGAGACAGTATTGTGCTGAGGCACAGATCTGGGGAAGGGTTCAGAAAAACTATCTGCAGCATAGAAGGTCCCCAGGAACACAGTGGCCTCCATCATTCTTAAATGGAAGTTTGATACCACCACAACTCTTCCTAGAGCTGGCCGCCCGGCAAACTGGGCAATCGGGAGATGAGGTCATTTGTCAGGGAGGTGACCAAGAACCCGATGGTCACTCTGACAGAGCTCCCGAGTTTCTCTGCGGAGATTGGAGAACCTTCCAGAAGGACAACCATCTGCAGCACTCCACCAATCAGGCCTTTATGGTAGAGTGGCCAGACGGAATCCACTCCTCAGTAAAAGGCACATGACAGCCCGCTTGGAGTTTGCCAAAAGGCACCTAAAGGACTCTGAGACCATGAGAAACAAGATTCTCTGGTATGATGAAACCAAGATTGTACTCTTTGGCCTGAATCTCAAGTGTCATGTCTGGAGGAAACCTGGCTCCATCCCTACGGTGGAGCATGGTGGTGGCAGCATCATGCTGTGGGGATGTTTTTCAGCGGCAGGGACTGGGAGACTAGTCAGGATCAAGGGAAAGATGAATGGAGCAAATTGCAGCGAGATCCTTGATTTAAAAAAAACTGCTCCAGAGCGCTCAGCACCTCAGACTGGGGTGGAGGTTCACCTTCCAGAAGGACAATGACCCTAAGCACAAAGCCAAGACAACGCAGGAGTGGCTTCGGGATAAGTCTCTGAATGTCCTTGCGTGGCCCAGCCAGAGCCTGGACATGAACCTGCTCGAACATCTCTGGAGAGACCTGAAAATAGCTGTGGAGCAACGCTCCCCATCTATCCTGACAGAGCTTAAGAGGATGGGCAGAGAAGAATGGGAGAAACTCCTCAAATACAGGTGTGCCAAGCTTGTAGTGTCATACCCAAGAATACTCAAGGCTGTAATTGCTGCCAAAAGTTCTTCAACAAAGTACTGAGTAAAGAGTCAGAATACTTATGTAAATGTGATATTTCATTTTTTTAATATTCTTTTTTACATTTGCAAAATATTCTAAAAACCTGTTTTTGCTTTGTCATTATGGAGTATTGTGTGTAGATTGATGGGGAGAAAAAAACTATGCATTAAGAATAAGGTTTAACGTAATGAAATGTGGAAAAAGTCAAGAGGTCTGAATACTTTCCAAATGCACTGTAAATACAGTTGAAGTCAGAAGTTTACATACACCTTAGCGAAATACATTTAAACTCAGTTTTTCATAATTCCTGAAATTTTAATCGTTGTAAAAATTCCCTGTTTTAGGTCAGTTTGGATCACCACTTTATTTTAAGAATGTGAAATGTAAGAATAATAGTAGAGAAAACGATTTATTTCAGCTTTTATTTCTTTCATCACATTCCCAGTGGGTCAGAATTTTACATACAATCAATTAGTATTTGGTAGCATTGCCTTAAATTTAACTTGGGTCAAACGTTTCGGGTAGCTTCCCACAATAAGTTGGGTGAATTTTGGCCCATTCCTCCTGACAGAGCTGGTGTAACTGAGTCAGGTTTGTAGGCCTCCTTGCTCGCACATGCTTTTTCAGTTCTGCCCACACATTTTCTATAGGATTGAGGTCAGAGCTTTGTGATGGCCACTCTAATACCTTGACTTTGTTGTCCTTCAGCCATTTTGTCACAACTTTGGAAGTATGCTTAGGGTCATTGTCCATTTGGAAGACCCATTTGCGACCAAGCTTTAACTTCCTGACTGATGTCTTGAGATGTTGCTTCAATATATCCACATAATTTTCCTGCTTCATGATTCCATCTATTTTGTGAAGTGCACCAGTCCCTCCTGCAGCAAAGCACCCCCACAACATGATGCTGCCCACCCCCGTACTTCACGGTTGGGATGGTGTTCTTCGGCTTGCAAGCCTCCCCCTTGTTCCTCCAAACATAACGATGGTCATTATGGCCAAACAGTTCTATTTTTGTTTCATCAGACCAGAGGACATTTCTCCAAAAGAAACTATCTTTGTCCCCATGTGCAGTTCAAACCCTAGTCTGCCTTTCTTATGGCGGTTTTGGAGCACTGGCTTCTTCCTTGCTGAGCGGCCTTTCAGGTTATTTCGATATAGGACTTGTTTTACTGAGGATATAGATACTTTTGTACCTGTTTCCTCCAGCATTTTCACAAGGGCCTTTGCTGTTGTTCTGGGATTGATTTGCACTTTTCACACCAAAGTACGTTAATCTCTAGGAGACAGAACGCATCTCCTTCCTGAGTGGTATGACGGCTGCGTGGTCCCATGGTGTTTTATACTTGTGTGCTATTGATTGTACAGATGAACGTGGTACCTTCAGGCGTTTGGAAATTGCTCCCAAGGATGAACCAGGAGGTCTAATTTTTTTCTGAGGTCTTGGCTGATTTATTTTTATTTTCCCATGATGTCAAGCAAAGAGGCACTGGGTTTGAAGGTAGGACTTGAAATACATCCACAGGTACACCTCCAATTGACTCAAATTATGTCAATTTGCCTATCAGTAGCTTCTAAAGCCATGACAGAATTTTCAGGTATTTTCCAAGCTGTTTAAAGGCACTGTCAACTCGGTGTATGTAAACTTCTAACACACTGGAATTGTGATACAGTGAAATAACCTGTCTGTAAACAATTGTTGGAAAAATTATTTGTCATGCACAAAGTATATGTCCTAACCGACTTGCCAAAACTATAGTTTGTCAACAAGAAATTTGTGGAGTGGTTGAAAAACGAGTTTTAATGACACCAACCTAACTGTATGTAATCTTCTGACTTCAACTGTATACACACACACACACACACACACACACACACACAGAGTAGGACGTTTAAATCACAAAGACTAGGCTTTTTTTAAACTTTGGGATTTTCTGTTGTCTGTTTCTGCAAGGAAAGCCTATATGAAAGGATCTGCTTCAGCTGCTGACTGGCTTCGGTTTTTAAGTCCAATTCTGTTTGATTAAATGGTTCTTTTTCACTGGTGAAACGTGTCTTGAATGATGTTTAATAACTAAATAAACAACAAAGTGTGTAGAATAGAAAATATTTGGAGCAGTTTGGCTCCTCAACTGTGGAAAAACTTAAAATATCCCCTATATCTGTCCAGTAAAATACCTAGTGGTTATCATATCTATCCAGTAAAATACCTAGTGGTTATCATATCTATCCAGTAAAATACCTAGTGGTTATCATATCTGTCCAGTAAAATACCTGCTGGTTATCATATCTGTCCAGTAAAATACCTGCTGGTTATCATATCTGTCCAGTAAAATACCTGCTGGTTATCATATCTGTCCAGTAAAATACCTGCTGGTTATCACATCTGTCCAGTAAAATACCTGCTGGTTATCACATCTGTCCAGTAAAATACCTGCTGGTTATCATATCTGTCCAGTAAAATACCTGCTGGTTATCATATCTGTCCAGTAAAATACCTGCTGGTTATCATATCTGTCCAGTAAAATACCTGCTGGTTATCATATCTGTCCAGTAAAATACCTGCTGGTTATCATATCTGTCCAGTAAAATAGCTGCTGGTTATCTTATCTGTCCAGTAAAATACCTGCTGGTTATCATATCTGTCCAGTAAAATACCTAGTGGTTATCATATCTGTCCAGTAAAATACCTGCTGGTTATCATATCTGTCCATTCACCATTGAAACCCATCAGCGTTGCGGATCTTGACACACTCGAACCAGTGCGCCTGGCACCTACTACCATACCCTGTTCAAAAATCTTGCCCATTCACCCTCTGAATGACACATACGGAGTCCAAGTCTCAAAAATCCTTCTTTAACCTCTCCGCGCCCCTTCATCTACACTGATTTAAGTGGTTTTAACAGGTGACATCAATAAGGGATCATAGCTTTCACCTGGTCAGTCTGTGTCATGGGAAAGAGCAGGTGTTCTTAATGTTTTGTTCACTCAATGTATGGTGCCAATGGCGATGTAAATGTCAATGATATCTATAGTTATTGTCATTGTCATCATTTCCATGTGTAAAATGAGTAACTACATTATATTTCTGGAAGGGTCTTCTCCAATAACTCTTCAGAAACTATCATCTTGAAGTCACACACAGTACAACCAAATATGTTGTTAGTACTTCTTAAGGATCCAACCCTTTTTTTCCCGATTTTCACCTAAAATGACATAGCCAAATCTCACTGCCTGTAGCTCAGGACCTGAAGCAAGGATATGCATATTCTTCATACCATTTGAAAGGAAACACTTTGAAGTTGTGGAAATGTGAAATTAATGTAGGAGAATATAACACATTAGATCTTTGTATTTTTTTGTATCATCATCTTTGAAATGCAAGAGAAAGGCCATAATGTATTATTCCAGCCCAGGCACAATTGTGATTTTGGCTACTAGATGTATGTGAAAAGTTTTAGGCTGATCCAATGAACCATTGCATATATGTTCAAAATGTTGTATCAAGACTGCCCAAATGTGCCTAATTGGTTTAGAAATACATTTAAGTTCATAACTGTGCACTCTCCTCAAACAATAGCATGGTATTCTTCCACTGTAATAGCTACTGTAAATTGGACAGTGCAGTTAGATTAACACAAATCTATGCTTTCTGCCCATATCAGATATGTCTATGTCTTGGGAAATGTTCTTGTTACTTACAACTTCATGCTAATCACATTAGCCTACGTTAGCTCAACCGTTCCACGGGGGGTGGGAGACATCAATCCCATAGAGGTTAAAGAAATACGCAGAGAAAAGAGGGGTTGATATTTTACTAGAAAAAGAAACCTAATACAAAGAAAGATTGTGTTAAACCCATAAAAACCTAAGGTGGTTAGTAGTCAGCCAGCAGTCTGCTTCAACGATACACAGATAGGAGTGCCTGCCTGGGGTTAGTTCATTTGGTGGGAGATTGAAAACTAAAACAACGATCTAAATATCGTGTAAACTCTAGAGGGTTAGGAGAGGGAGAGAGAAAAAGACTAGGGCTCAGAGTGAGAGTTTAAAGACTGACTGGTCATGTCAGTGCCTATAAGAGTCAAAAGGTCAAAGCTAGAGAAGGTCAAAGGTTTAATGTCAAGGGTTAGGTCAAGGTGACTTTGTGTGCATTGACACTCAGTTTAGGCAGGACCCTGTCAGTGGGAGGAGAGGAGATACACAGTGCTCAAAATGCCAGGGCCAAGGCAATACTACCCACGCAACTGCTGTCAATGCCACCAAACTCCACCGTTCAGTTAGAACTCTTTCATTTTAAATGTGTGGTACTTCGAAAAATAAAAACTTGAATTGAGTTCTTTTAGTTCTTTTTTCTTTCTCCCTTTCCTCTTAGCCCATCCAGACAGCTGCAATAGACTTTAAAACAGAAGACGGTCAGACAAAATAACCATTTCACAGGAATAGACACGAAGATCTGGGACTATTGTACGAACAGAGGCTGTGTTCTCAAAATGGTGGACAAAAAAAACAAAATAAAAATGGGGAACAAACAAACAAAACTAGAAAAAAGGAACATCTTGTGTGGTGTCAAAGATCGTTCTGTAAGAGTTGACACTGTGTAAGTGACGATGTGTGTTTGTGTTTTGTAAATTTGTTTGTGAGTGTCAGATTGACATTCAGTGTGGATTAGGACATACAAAGACTGTGGAACATAATCATTATCAAAACACCCTTTAACAGAACATATGTCATGGCCTCACTCAATGGTGATCATATCATTTTCTATAGCTCTCTATAGATGTGTGTGTATATATATATATATATATATATATATATATTCATTTGTATTATATATAATATGTATTTATAAAAAGATGTATTTATAATTACAAGTGGCATTTTCTTATATTCATTATTGCAATGAATTATTACCTAAGATGGTTAAAAAAGAGAGGTGAGTTCAGTTTTGCTACACAGTAATTTACAACAGTTTAAAATGCAAGCTTCTGAAACAGTCAGTACCTTCCCTCGCCACTGGAAAACAACATGTCCATGTCTCACGTGACACCCTGTCCCCCATATAGTGGACTACTTTAGACCAGTGCTCTAGATGGCTAAATCTGGCCCTGGTCAAAAACAATACCTTTTATAGGGGATTTACTTTGATACGTTTTCTTCACTTTTCACAGAATGTACAGCTTTACCTCTGTTCCCTGTCCAGAGAAGTGATACATGTAGTTGTTATTTAGCGTTACTGTCATTATTATGGATCATTTCAGTAACTATTACTCATTTTTATTTTCATTTTTTACAAACCCCTGTGAACCCTACGGTCGTGTTAGCCATATGAGTTTGGAGACCTATTACGGTAACTTCAGTGATCTCTGCATTGTGTTTGCGAGACGCTAACCAAAGCGTTGTAAAAGCATGTTCGTCTGAACAGTTCATGGAGAAAGAGCAGGTTTGTACAGTCCAACGTTTACAGGTTTACAGTTTTCTGGTCTTATAAGTGATTCGCCTGGAGCTTATTCTTCATAGGCAAGTGAAGATGATGAAGATTTGTCCTAAAGCATTGTTTCCTGGTAAGGGATCAGGGGTGTGGCTTGTTAGAGGATGCAGTCCATCACATCGGAGCAGATAAAGTCATGTCTGTCTGCTCATGACAGTGCTCAAAGTCTTCATCATCATCATCATCATCACCATTTTCATTTTTTTATCTTTCTCAGTTATTCTTTTCGGTTCCATGTCGTCAGTGTTCTAACACTGTTAGTTTGTCACCTTGTTGTCCTTGTTTCATGGAGCTCAAATTAGGATTTTAGTGTGATGGTGATCATCATGTTTGTCCCTCCTCTCTCCCTGTTGTTGCTGTTAGCTTGCTGGCGGTCTCTGGTCTGTGTGTGTGGCGTCGGGGTGGTAATGACGTAGCCGTGTGTGTGGTTAAGGCACAGTGTGTGTTTTTGGTTTTCAGGGTAGGCCCGATGGTAGGGTAAGCCCTGGGTGTCTGAGGGAGTGGCCAGCATGGACGGCCTTAGGGCAGTCCGGTGTTAAGACACGCCCATTCTCACCCACACTGCCCGTGATTGACAGCCGAGCCTTGTTCCGCATGGCTTCTGTGAAGGGCAGCTGGAGGGGAAGAGCCAGGGAAGGATGACGTGGTGATTAGAGAGGGAGGGGCAATGGGAAAAGAGGAAAGAAAGAAACACTTGTGAGTTTTTGTAATATGACCCTAATGAATCATATACATAATTCACTGTCAACATAGGAACACACAAATACATGTTCATATGCTCATAAGCACAAATTAATGCACACACACACACACACAAGAATTGGAACATACAGGTAACTTCCAAAATAAAGGGAAAACTTGGGTAAATGAGGGATACAAAGTATAATGAAAGCAGGTGATTCCACACAGGTGTGGTTCCTGAGTTAATTAAGCAGTTAACATTACATCATGCTTAGGGTCATGTATATAAATGCCCAGTTCCCATTATTTTGGCTACTATGGCTAGAAGAGATCTCAGTGACTTTGAAAGACTGGTCTCATTAAGGTGTGTGTGTGTGTGTGTGTCTGTCTGTCACCAGATCTCAACACAATTGAACACTTGTGGGAGATTCTGGAGCGACGCCTGAGACAGCTTTCCACCACCATCAACAAAACACCAAATTATTTAATTTCTTGTGGAAGAATGGTGTCGCATCCCTCCAATAGAGTTCCAGACACTTGTAGAATCTATGCCAAGGCGCATTGAAGCTGTTCTGGCGGCTCGTAGTGACCCAACGCCCTGTTAAGACACTTTATGTTGCTGTTTCCTTTTATTTTGGCTGTTACCTGTATATGACTACTTAAACTAGCATTGTATAAAAAAGGCAGGCAAAAACAAACACACAGATGCTCAGGATACGTTTCAGATACATTTGTGTGAGACATCTGCATTTCAAGGTGACCATGCATTTCTGGGGTCTTGGTTTGAAAAACATGGAAGGTGAGGTTTTGTAAATTTAGGATTTGTACAGTAAGGTGAGGTTTTGTAAATTTAGGATTTGTACAGTAAGGTGAGATTTTGTACAGTTGTGGCCAAAAGTTTTGAGAATGACACAAATATACATTTTCACAAAGTCTGCTGCCTCAGTTTGCATGATGGCAATTTGCATATACTCCAGAATGTTATGAAGAGTGCTCAGATGAATTGCAAAGTCCCTCTTTGCCATGCAAATGAACTGAATCCCCAAAAAACATTTCCACTGCATTTCAGCCCTGCCACAAAAGGACCAGCTGACATCATGTCAGTGATTCTCTCGTTAACCTGTTAGGGCTAGGGGGCAGTATTGACACGGCCGTATTACATTTTTACATTTTACATTTTAGTCATTTAGCAGACGCTCTTATCCAGAGCGACTTACATCAGTGAATGCATACATTTCATAGATTTTTTTTTCTGTGCTGGCCCCCCGTGGGAATCGAACCCACAACCCTGGTGTTGCAAACACCATGCTCTACCAACTCGTATAAAAAACGTACCCGATTTAATCTGGTTACTACTCCTGCCCAGTAACTAGAATATGCATATAATTATTGGCTTTGGATAGAAAATACCCTAAAGTTTCTAAAACTGTTTGAATGGTGTCTGTGAGTATAACAGAACTCATATGGCAGGCAAAAACCTGAGAAGATTCTGAACAGGAAGTGGCCTGTCTGACAAGTTGTTGTTCATCTTGGCTCTTTTTATTGAAGACTGAGGATCTTTGCTGTAACGTGACACTTCCTACGGCTCCCATAGGCTCTCAGAGCCCGGGAAAAAGCTGAATGATATCGAGGCAGCCTCTGGCTGAAACACATTATCGCGTTTGGCAAGTGGCCGATCAGAGGACAATGGGCTTAGGCGCGTGCACGAGTCGACCCCGTGCTTTATTTTCTTTCCTCTTTTTACCTAAACGCAGATTCCCGGTCGGAATATTATCGCTTTTTTACGAGAAAAATGGCATAAAAATGGATTTTAAACAGCGGTTGACATGCTTCGAAGTACGGCAATGGAATATTTAGAATTTTTTTGTCACGAAATGCGTCGTGCTCGTCACCCTTATTTACCCTTTCGGATAGTGTCTTGAACGCACGAACAAAACGCCGCTATTTGGATATAACAAAGGATTATTTGGGACCAAACCAACATTTGTTATTGAAGTAGAAGTCCTGGGAGTGCATTCTGACGAAGAACAGCAAAGGTAATAACATTTTTCTTATAGTAAATCTGACTTTGGTGAGTGCTAAACTTGCTGGGTGTCTAAATAGCTAGCCCTGTGATGCCGGGCTATCTACTGAGAATATTGCAAAATGTGCTTTCACCGAAAAGCTATTTTAAAATCGGACATATCGAGTGCATAGAGGAGTTCTGTATCTATAATTCTTAAAATAATTGTTATGTTTTTTGTGAACGTTTATCGTGAGTAATTTAGTAAATTCACCGGCAGTGTTCGTTGGGAATGCTAGTCACATGCTAGTCACATGCTAATGTAAAAAGCTGGTTTTTGATATAAATATGATTGAACAAAACATGCATGTATTGTATAACATAATGTCCTAGGGTTGTCATCTGATGAAGATCATCAAAGGTTAGTGCTGCATTTAGCTGTGGTTTGGGTTTATGTGACATTATATGTTAGCTTGAAAAATGGGTGTCTGATTATTTCTGGCTGGGTACTCTGCTGACATAATCTAATGTTTTGCTTTCGTTGTAAAGCCTTTTTGAAATCGGACAGTGTGGTTAGATTAACGAGAGTCTTGTCTTTAAAATGGTGTAAAATAGTCATATGTTTGAAAAAAAAAATAGTTTTAGCATTTTTGAGGTATTTGAATATCGCGCCACGGGATTACACTGGCTGTTGAGTAGGTGGGACGCAAGCGTCCCACCTAGCCCATAAAGGTTAACACAGGTGTGAGTGTTGACGAGGACAAGGCTGGAGATCACTCTGTCATGCTGATTGAGTTCGAATAACAGACTGGAAGCTCAAAAGGAGGGTGGTGCTTGGAATCATTGTTCTTCCTCTGTCAACCATGGTTACCTGCAAGGAAACACATGCCGTCATCATTGCTTTGCACAAAAAGGGCTTCACAGGCAAGGATATTGCTGCCAGTAAGATTGCACCTAAATCAACCATTTATCGGATCATCAAGAACTTCAAGGAGAGCGGTTCAATTGTTGTGAAGAAAGCTTCAGGGCGTCCAAGAAAGTCCAGCAAGTACCAGGCCCGTATCCTAAAGTTTATTCAGCTGCGGGATCGGGGTACCACCAGTACAGAGCTTGCTCAGGAATGGCAGCAGGCAGGTGTGAGTGCATCTGCACGCACAGTGAGGCGAAGACTTTTGGAGGATGGCCTGGTGTCAAGAAGGGCAGCAAAGAAGCCACTTCTCTCCAGGAAAAACATCAGGGACAGACTGATATTCTACAAAAGGTACAGGGATTGGACTGCTGAGGACTGGGGTAAAGTCATTTTCTCTGATGAATCCCCTTTCCAATTGTTTGGGGCATACGGAAAAAAAGCTTGTCCGGAGAAGACAAGGTGAGCGCTACCATCAGTCCTGTGTCATGCCAACAGTAAAGCATCCTGAGACCATTCATATGTGGGTTTGCTTCTCAGCCAAGGGAGTGGGCTCACTCACAATTTTGCCTAAGAACACATCTATGAATAAAGAATGGTACCAACACATCCTCAAAGAGCAACTTCTCCCAACCATCCAGGAACAGTTTGGTGACGAACAATGCCTTTTCCAGCATGATGGAGCACCTTGCCATAAGGCAAAAGTGATAACTAAGTGGCTCGGGGAACAAAACATTGATATTTTGGGTCCATGGCCAGGAAACTCCACAGACCTTAATCCCATTGAGAACTTGTGGTCAATTCTCAAGAGGCGGGTGGACAAACAAAAACCCACAAATTCTGACAAACTCCAAGCATTAATTATGTAAGAATGGGCTGCCATCAGTCAAGGTGTGGCCCAGAAGTTAATTGACAGCATGCCAGGGCTGATTGCAGAGGTCTTGAAAAAGAAGGGTCAACACTGCAAATATTGACTCTTTGCATTAACTTCATGTAATTGTCAATAAAAGCCTTTGACACTTATGAAATGATTGTAATTATACTTCAGTATTCCATAGTAACATCTGACAAAAATATCTAAAGACACTGAAGCAGCAAACCTTGTAGAAATTAATATTTGTGTCATTCTCAAAACTTTTGGCCACGACTGTAAGGTGAGGTTTTGTACAGTAAGGTGAGGTTTGTAAGGTGAGATTGTGTACAGTAAGGTGAGGAAAAGGGGAAGTGAAGGGTGTTTCACAGATTTTGAATTATAGAGAGAGACTGACTGACTCCTGTTTAGTCATGGGCAACACTTTATAGGAACAGACTACTCATTGATATACAATGTTCCTAATGTTTCATTTAGGAAATGTTATGTTTATCTCTTTTGCGTTAACCCTAAAAGCACCAACGGGTCAAAAATGTCATATTTTCTTATCCCTTTTTTTATCCTTTAAAAATGTTGTGATTTTGTCAAGCAACTGGTTACCAACCAAAAAAAGCTAAATTTACCATGATTTCTGTGTTAATATGGAAGAATGAAAAATAATCTATTTTCTATACTAGTGGTAAAAATGTGAACTCAATTGTAAACTTTGTGATAAAGCACCGAATTTGGCACAGAGGTAGATGTACAGTGAGGGAAAAAAAGTATTTGATCCCCTGCTGATTTTGTACGTTTGCCCACTGAAAAAGAAATGATCAGTCTATAAATTTAATGGTAGGTTTATTTGAACAGTGAGAGACAGAATAACAAAATCCAGAAAAAAGCATGGCAAAAATGTTATACATTTATTTGCATTTTAATGAGGGAAATAAGTATTTGACCCCCTCTCAATCAGAAAGATTTGAGGCTCCCAGGTATCTTTTATACAGGTAACGAGCTGAGATTAGGAGCACACTCTTAAAGGGAGTGCTCCTAATCTCAGTTTGTTACCTGTATAAAAGACACCTGTCCACAGAAGCAATGAATCAGATTCCAAATTCTCCACCATGGCCAAGACCAAAGAGCTCTCCAAGGATGTCAGGGACAAGATTGTAGACCTACACAAGACTGGAATGGGCTACAAGACCATCGCCAATCAGCTTGGTGAGAAGGTGACAACAGTTGGTGTGATTATTCGCAAATGGATGAAACACAAAAGAACTGTCAATCTCCCTCGGCCTGGGGCTCCATGCAAGATCTCACCTCGTGGAGTTGTAATGATCATGAAAACGGTGAGGAATCACCCCAGAACTACACGGGAGGATCTTGTCAATGATCTCAAGGCAGCTGGCACCATAGTCACCAAGAAAACAATTGGTGACACACTATGCCGTGAAGGACTGAAATCCTGCAGCGCCCGCAAGGTCCCCTTGCTCAAGAAAGCACATATACATGCCCGTCTGAAGTTTGCCAATGAACATCTGAATGATTCAGAGGACAACTGGGTGAAAGTGTTGTGGTCAGATGAGACCAAAATGGAGCTCTTTGGCATCAACTCAACTCGCCGTGTTTGGAGGAGGAGGAATGCTGCCTATGACCCCAAGAACACCATCCCCACCGTCAAACATGGAGGTGGAAACATTATGCTTTGGGGGTGTTTTTCTGCTAAGGGGACAGGACAACTTCACCGCATCAAAGGGACGATGGACGGGGCCATGTACCATCAAATCTTGGGTGAGAACCTCCTTCCCTCAGCCAGGGCATTGAAAATGGGTCGTGGATGGGTATTCCAACATGACAATGACCCAAAACACACGGCCAAGGCAACAAAGGAGTGGCTCAAGAAGAAGCACATTAAGGTCCTGGAGTGGCCTAGCCTGTCTCCAGACCTTAATCCCATAGAAAATCTCTGGAGGCAGCTGAAGGTTCGAGTTGCCAAACGTCAGCCTCGAAACCTTAATGACTTGGAGAAGATCTGCAAAGAGGAGTGGGACAAAATCCCTCCTGAGATGTGTGCAAACCTGGTGGCCAACTACAAGAAACGTCTGACCTCTGTGATTGCCAACAAGGGTTTTGCCACCAAGTAAGTACTAAGTCATGTTTTGCAGAGGGTCAAATACTTATTTCCCTCATTAAAATGCAAATCATTTTATAACATTTTTGATATGCATTTTTCTGGATTTTTTGGTTGTTATTCTGTCTCTCACTGTTCAAATAAACCTACCATTAAAATTATAGACTGATCATTTATTTGTCAGTGGGCAAATGTACAAAATCAGCAGGGGATCAAATACTTTTTTCCCTCACTGTATGTTATCTGAAGAGATATACAGTAGATATGGAGCCACCCCAGATTTGGCCCCTAGTGGGCGTGGCAGCTACTATAACAAAAAAATGCCTCACAAATGTAAATACAAATTTAGCTTCCAGTCAATGTCTCTATTCCAGGTTGAGAGTCTCATCTTTCAGATACAATTGGAACTAAAAGTCTGATTGCACTGGCGCCTATATCGCCCATATCGGTGGCCATCTTAGGTCGTACCAGTATGTCAGATTAGCTCAATCGCCAATTTCTCAGACACTGAGTATCACAGAAACACAACACTTTGAATGAATAACATAATTTCTTTCAAAACAAGTGGCTATGGATGAAATTATTTTTTTTTAAATCAGATAAAAAAAATTAAAAAAACATCCCAAACATATTTTGAAACATCAAATTTGACTATAAATGTGTGCTTTAAAAAAATATATACGCTTATTTTGGGGAATTTAAACAATTTACTTTTGTTACAAAAGGTTAATAAAACTTTCTTTTTTTTACTGTTAGACAGACAGTCTCTTTGCAAGAATTACCAATATGAAGTAAAAAAAAATCAGTTTTCGCTTTGAGGGTTAACATCACTAAGCAGACATCCTCTATAAAGTGTTTGGTTGATTTGAGAGGATTATTTTCTAACGCTACCTCATTCGGGATTGAGAGGATTATATTCTAACGCTACCTCATTCGGGTTGAGAGGATTATTTTCTAAAGCTACCTCATTCGGGATTGAGAGGATTATTTTCTAAAGCTACCTCATTCGGGATTGAGAGGATTATTTTCTAACGCTACCTCATTCGGGATTGAGAGGATTATTTTCTAACGCTACCTCATTCGGGATGTTTGGGCATCTACAATTCTAGAACTCTGACAGGGGGCTTAACTTGTCTGTAAAACTCCAGTCCTCCAATGAAGCAGTCCTGCTGGTTTTCTGTTCTCCTTAGTACCTAACTGGTCAATCAATGTTATTGATTGAATAGATAGATGGTCCAGACACCTGCTTACCAAGGTCTAAATCAGTCACTTATTAGAACAGTGTTAAAACCAGCAGACAGTGCGGGCCTTGAGGACAGGAGATGTGCACCAATGTTCTAATGTCTTATGTGCTGTATGTGTAGTGTACTGAGTATGGACAGAATGCAGGTGTAGAACATCATCATCATCATCATCTGCAGCCAAAGACGATGGAACCAATCTGCCCCCAGAGTGCTCTGGGGTGAAGTGCTACACATCAACGATCAGAAAAACAAACAAAAACTGAAACATAAGAAGCTGTCACAACAGGAAAATAAAGGGAAAAACAAAAGCACATTGGTTCCACAATGCTTCACCACAGTCACAACAACACTGGTCTGCTGTTGCTAGAGGCTACACGCACAAGAAACTTCACACCAGCCCACCTATAGGAGGCCCTAAGTCCTACCCCTATATCTTGACCCCCTCGGAGCCGTATACGTTGTACCCCTCTCTATAAGTGGCTAAATTCTGGGTGCTGGGAGAGGGGCTGGGGCAGTGAGGGGGGCTAAGGTCCACCTTCATGCGCTTGGCCTCGGCACGCGACTTGTAGCAGAACTCGACCAGGGCCACCAGCATGGCTAGGCCCAGACCCCCCACCAGGATGTAGAAGACCCCAGCCACGTTGCTCAGGCTCAGGGCCTGGGACGACTTGTCCTGGCAGGGGGGACGGAGAGCACAGGGGTTAGAGAGAGAGAGAGACAGTGGAGCTAGTGAGACACAGAACAGGCAGCTTGGTTATTTAGTTTTCAGCACAATAACGTCTACTTCTACAAACAACTACAGCACCTACCACTACTATGACTAGTCTACTACGTGAAGCACTTCTACTACTACCATCATTAAAGTGTATTATCTACAAGTGCATATAATACATCTATTACTACTACTATGACAGTAGTACTACATCAACTGCATATCTACTAATGCATGACTACAATTTAAGTAAATAAACATTTTAATATTGATACAAGTATTAAGTTGAGGATGACTAGTACATCATACCAATTAAAGTATATTCAGTCATCGTATTAGTCAGGCTTTTGGATGAGTGATGATAAAGTTCTATTCAGACAGTCTTGGTGAAGGTCCCCGATATTTTAAGAATTTCACTGGCATTCTTAGAAGTTCTCTAATGTTCTAAGAATCTCTCTAGTGTTCTTCTAAAGACAACTTACATGTTCTAAGAATCTCTCTAGTGTTCTTCTAAAGAGAATTTACATGTTCTAAAATTATCTGTAGTTTTATAAGACTCATGATGTTTCAAAGAACCTCTCCACTCTTTGACTTGTCTTCTACCCAGAGTAAACCAGAGAATAGTCAACTGAATGGTATTCTGAGAGTAAGGCCATTATTATGAAGGTTATAATCACATTATACAGGCAGATGTGGCATAGGCAGAATACTAACAGTGATAGAATATTCAACAGTAATCAATCAAATATTATTATTAGATTATATCAAAATGTAACTGATGCTAATCCTAATGCTAATCCTAGTATCCAGGCTAATCTAGAGTCGTGCCTGTCTGTCACACAGTGAGGGTGTTTGGTCCCCCACTCTGCCCGTGAGACTGACCTTACTTCCCGAGTCCTTGGGTCCACACTCGCCCTTATCGTACCACCATTTGTTTTTCAGTTTGTCTAAGACGCCTGCTTCACTCAGTTTCAAAACCGCAAGGTTTACCGGGGTTCTTGGCGTGTAAAAATAACATAAATAACATCATAGGTCATGTTATTTTATGTTATTAGGTCACATACAGTCAGAACTGTCACATAAATGGTACTGCTTGATAAAAGTGACCCAGTCTGGGTCCCACTGAGTACATGTGTGTATGCTCGTTGGGGGGCTGAGGGGGGCAGGGCTAAGCGAGCTACAGACATATGAGTGGGACCCCCCTGCATCACTTCAGGTAACGTGCCCATACTGCCCCAGCCGGCGCTACACAAGCAGAGGCAATTACTGTGAACACAGGACTATTGGCATGGCCTACTCACACTGGGAGAGAGGGGACTGCATGGGGCAATTTACTGCACGTCATTAACAAGACCTGGGTAAGAGATCTGAAAATTCATCTAAAAGGCACCAAACAATAAAGTAAATCAAAACATGAAGTATATTATCGCTCTAGTTCATCCCTCCATCCTTCCTCTATCTCTCCCTCTACGTCAGGGATCATCAACTAGTTCAGCCACGGGCAACATTTTTCTTGAGCAGATGGTCAGGGGGCCGGAACATAATAAAAATATATATTTTTATACTGCAAATTGACCACAAGAAGCCTAAACAGATATAATATTTGACTAAACCATAATCATTTCAAACCTTGATTACATTTGGGAACATTGTCCTGCGTAGGGTGCTGTCCTTTGTGATGGTACGTTAAAACGGGTGTCTTGAGTCTCTGTGGTCATTCAAAAACCCGTGGTGGTTATTGTAAGAGTAGGGGTGTTCACCCCGGTGTCATGGCTAAATTCCCAACCTGGCCACATTCCATCATCCCCTTCATTCCTAATTGGCATATATCACTCCTCACCTCTCCACCTGATAGCTGATGTGTGGTGAGAGTTCTGCCACAAAAATGGTCGTTGTGCATCACTGAGGTGGGTGCTACACATTGATGGTGAATAAGGTGAGTTTCCCCCAACTATGTAAAGCGCTTTGAGTACCTCAGTTGGTAGAAAAGTGCTATATAAATCCAATCAAGTATTATTAATTATTATTATTTGCATCCAATCACATACTGTATGTGTGGGAATACTTGGGAACAGATTTACGAAATTAAAATCACTTGGATCTGATTTCCAGAATTTTTTTGGCACAAATAAGACCAGTTGGGGAACCCTGCTCTATGTTCTGACAACCACACTCCTCTCTCCAGAGCATCCACTACAGGGTTCTGGTCCACACTCCTCTCTCCAGAGCATCCACTACAGGGTTCTGGTCCACACTCCTCTCTCCAGAGCATCCACTACAGGGTTCTGGTCCACACTCCTCTCTCCAGAGCATCCACTACAGGGTTCTGGTCCACACTCCTCTCTCTAGAGCATCCACTACAGGGTTCTGGTCCACACTCCTCTCTCTAGAGCATCCACTACAGGGTTCTGGTCCACACTCCTCTCTAGAGCATCCACTACAGGGTTCTAGTCCACACTCCTCTCTCCAGAGCATCCACTAGAGGGCCAATATTCCTGCTTTGACAGTAATTGCTCTCCTATCTCTCTCTTCTTTCCTCCCTCGTTTCAGTACAGGGGGAGTCGAAGTGGGGGGGGGGGGGGGGTCATGTTCATCAGTGATCTGTGTGGCTGGGGCAGATGCACGCATTACTTCCCGAACACGGTTGAACCGTGTTCGGAGACAGAGAGGCTAACCTTGGAGTCCCCTCCCCCGCTGCCACACTCTCCCTTGTCGTACCACCATTTATTTTTCAATTTGTCCAACAGGCCCTGCTCGTTGAGTTTTAACACGGCCAGGTTGACCGCGTTTCTTCAGAGGGATAAAACATAGTTGGTCAGAGGAGGGATGGAGTATCAGCCAATGATGAGCCAATGGGATGAGGAAAACGGAACACCGGTGATTGGTTGGAAGCATCAGATTAGTGGACATGCACAAACCTCCAGACAACTCTCTCTTTCTCTCTCTTTTCCAGCTTTTACATCCCACTTTATTGTAGAGATATCTTTGCAACATTGAATGCCCACCCTTTCAACATATAGAGCCTATAGAGAGAGCCAGCAGAGGCAAATAGCCCAAACCCCTTTCATTCAGTCCACCTTTACCAGGCTATTGTCTGAATGATGTGCAGCAGGGCAAGTAAAGGGGAGTGGTGGAGCCCTGGTTAAATGTTGTGTTAAAGCCTATCTCAGTCCCCTGCTGACACAGAGCTAATACCCTGCTGCTGGTGTTCTGGTCCCTGCCGCTCCTGTCCTAATCCCCGACAGCTCACTACCTCACACCCCTGAGGGGAAACGACCTCTAAAAACGGACCGTGGGCTAAAACAGCACACACTCACACTGGCATTGTGTGTGTGTGTGTGTGTGTGTGTGTGCGTGCGTGCGTGCGTGTGTGTGGGGTATGGACAGTCAGACAGACAGTCATTATTATGGTATTGTACACTGAGCTGCCCCATGGCTCAGAGGCTAGAGAGAGAGAGAGTTCTCCAAGGTGTGCTGCAAGCCATGGAAAATATCACCATCATAAGACGAATAGGGGGAAAGGAATAAGGCTTTCCAAACATGGAAAATAATTAGAATTATATAAGAAATATATATTATATGAATTACCAACATATAGTTTAAACTACATATCTTACAACTAATAGTAAGCTTCATCAAAATCATCATATCAAATCAGTGCTTTGAATGGCTTGCCGCGAGCAGGGGCTCTCGCCTGACGTGCGCTCTCCTGTCCACGTGCATGGTCCCGGTAGGTTTTCCCATGATCAGGAGAAGCCATAGACAGCAGTCGATAGTCCCAGAATAGTGACAGGCCAGGTGGGGACTATCGTCCACTGGCTGTCACTTTTCCCTCGGAAACAAAAAACCTTCATTTATCTGAGTGGAAAAGGAACCCTTGTAAAGGGGTAGGGGAGTGGGAGGACTTCTTTGCACGGTGCACAGGGGGAAGTTATAGGAAAAGTTATAGAAAGGGTGTCAGTATTCCTGCTGCTATAGATGGGACTCCTCTTGGTCCAAACACACACAAACACACACACACTAATTTATGGATCATGTTTCAGGGGATCATCAATTAATTGGATCGTGGGAATTTGTTTGTTTTGATTGATTTCATTTCATTGATTTGATCTGTATTTTGGGGTGTTATGAAATAATTTGATAGTTTTCAGATTTTTGTTCCCCCCGTTGGCCAGGCCCTTCAACACCTTGTTTCCTGTGTGTCTATAAATTCCCCCGGGTGGCTCTGGGAGTCATGGCAACGCCACGGTGCAACGCCCCTCCCCACGGCATCACCGTTAGTAACTTCATTCACAATCAGCCTCAGTACAAAAACAGATAGTATCTACATTACACTCTATATCTGAGAATGAAGGAATGAGACAGTCAAGATGACAAATGAGTAGACAGATTACCTGATCGGTGGCCCTATGAAGAGAGAAAGTGAGTGAAAGAACAATGGACAGAGAGACGGATGGACGGAGAGACGGAACAATGGAGCTAACAGGCACTAAAGAACTCAACACAACATAGACAGAGGGAGATAGGAAGGAAGAGAGGGAGAGAAAGAAACTAATGAGAGAGAGACAGAGAGAAACTACAGAGAGAGAGACAGAGAGAAACTACAGAGAGAGAGAGGGAGAGAAATAAACTAACGCGAGAGAGGGAGAATAGAGGGGGAGAGAGAGAAACTACAGAGAGAGAGAGGTAGACAGACAGAAAGACAAAGACAGAAAGAGAAAAGGCAACAGACAGACCAAACTAAGACACTACTAAGTGATCCATATAAAAGGCACACCAGGGTAGGTGGAATACCATAACGACAGTTATACTACTCCACCCACCTTAGCTGTGAGCCTTTAGGTGTGGCAATGCCATATCCCTTGGAGTCCAGGTTGCCTCCAACCTTCATGGTGTCGCAGGGCTTGCGTTGTTCTGTGTACTCATTCATGGTGGACTCCAGGAGGAAAGCGTACTTCCCTTTGGACTTGCGGACGCGAGCCACGCCCTCCGCTGTGGTCTTAGCGAAGACAGAGGGCTCAGCAGACTTCATATAGGACCACATCTTCTCATATACCGCAATCTTTGACCTCTGAGAGAAGGAAGGGTAAAGAGAAGAGGTTAAAGGTTAGCGTTAGGGTTAGGTCATCTTATGTGTAAAGCTGAATTATTGGTACATGTCCTCACAGCTGCAATGATCACTGGTCCTGAAATATGTTCAATCATCTGCAGCTGCTCTTCACAGGGCATTCATTAGAATGTAGTGAGAGAATGACAAATGATCCAAGCAGCGTGGAAATGAGGAAAAGCAGGAAACCAACTGCTAGTGGATAGTGTGTTATTGTAGGACGTGGGTCTGTCTATGAGTGTGTTACAGCTGTATCAACTGGTGCTGCTGTCTCTGTCTCTAAACAGACCCTGTTATACACACACAACTTTATGCTTGACCTTGGTGTGCTGCAGTGTGTGTGTATGTGTGTGCGTGTGCGTGTGTGTGTGTGTGTGTGTGTGTGAGGAATGAAAATAACAAGCTGGGGAACAAACTGTCATTCTCCACAACCGTCTTGTTACTCCCTTGTTTTTATCCTGTCTTTGCCTCTCTCTCTCTCTCTGTTATGAAGTGTTATTCCCTGTCTCCTTTAGGACACGATAAACCTCAGCCTTAGCCAATGAGCCACAGCCTGGAGTAGAGAGGCCAGTGCGTGCGTGCGTGCGTGCGTGCGTGTGTGGCCCGGATTTACTGGGGCGTGACGGACACCTATCCCATAATAATGTCAGTCACTTCCGTCAGGACCAGCGAGCCTCTCCCCCCATTACCCTCCCTCCCTCCCTCCCTCTCTCCCTTACCCTCCCTCCCTCCCTCCCCCCATTACCCTCCCTCCCTCTTTCTCTTACCCTCCCTCCCCCCATTACCCTCCCTCCCTCTTTCTTTCTTTCTTTCTTTCTTTCTTTCTTTCTTTCTTTCTTTCTTTCTTTCTTTCTTTCGTTCTTTCTTTCTTTCGTTCTTTCTTTCTCCTTCTCTGTATCTATCCCTCTGTCTTTCTCTGTCTGCCAGGACAAACAATGCCATATTTTCAATGTAGTGACTATCATAAACTTACCTTCCTGCTTTAAGAAATCAGTGGGGAAAAATACATACTCACTCACACACACACACACACGCACGCATACACTCACACTAAATGAATGGTGGTAAATCCCTCTCAGAGTAAAAAGCTTCTTCACCCTCCAGAGATTCCAGCTCGTTATGTTGATGATACTAAAGCTGTACACAGATGCACACACTGTCTGCTACTGCCAGGCCCCAACTATCCACATACACACACTTATGCGAGCGGTGTGTGTGTGTGTGTGTGTGTGTGTGTGTGTGTGTGTGTGTGTGTGTGTGTGTGTGTGTGTGTGTGTGTGTGTGTGTGTGTGTGTGTGTGTGTGTTCAAGCTTGTCTGTGTGTGTGTTCAAGCTTGTCTGTGTGTGTGTGTGTGTACTCACCCTGAAGAACTCCTTGGTGGAGCCTGAGTCCAGTGTTCCATAGGCGATCTCTGTCTGCTTGGCCAGATCCTCAGCACTCTCTATGGGCGACACCATCCTCTCCACGGTGAGGAAAGCAGCCAGGTTGGCCGTGTAGGACGAGATGATGATGAGAGTGAAGAACCACCACACGCCACCCACTATACGCCCCGACAGAGACCTGAGACAGGGGGGAAGGTTGAGAGGAGAGGATAAGGAGGAAAATAAAGATGGGATGAAGGGGAAGAGGAAAGAGCAATGTGTGTTTCTCATTGATAAGTGTGCAGTAAACAGAGAAACAGTCAATTAAGGTTATCTAAGTTGAACTCCAGAGTTCAAATATGCTTTGCTTCATTGGCACCACAGTGAGAGCAGCAACACAGTCAAAGCAATCAACCTTGAAACCAATTCAACATCAATTTATCAACATCAGTTCAACATCAACTTAACGTCAATTCAACATCAGTTTTTAACATCAGTTCAACATCAATTCAACCATCACCAGAACAAAAGATAACAAAGCATGAGTGCACTCTTAATTTCCCCTAACAATCTCTCCGTTTGTTTTATTTCAGGGAGAGAAGGAGAGAGAGCGAGAGAAAGAGAGAGAGACAGAGAGGTCATGAGCAGATGAGCTCCTGCATTTTTCAGCATGTTCTTAAAAAAAGATAGATTTAGAGTTAGATAAACTTGGATGTTTTTGTCAGGAACATATACAGGATGCTACCCTCTACAACATAACCTTCACTCCAAATCAAAACTCCAAACCTACAACCATGATTTTGGACGTAATTACGGAATCACCTGGAAGGCTTACAACTACCAAAGCTATACAGAAAATGCTCTAGAAAACAACAGAAACCTGAAGTGAGTAATGTTAGGTCTGAAGCTATATTTTATTTCCAAAAGCCAAGAAGAAAAATACATTACGTTACTTTATAAGGACTGAATGCTAAATTAAGCCTGCCAAGCTTGATACAACTTCAATTAGCACTGACGTGTCAAGTGAGAGGTGTCAAAGCCCTTTAGCCCAACAATGGCAGGAGAATCACACAGTCTACTCCAACCAAATGGAGAGGCCTTAGAAGCTGCCTCCTGCTGTTCAGAGGTAATTAAAATACACTGTGTAAAGAATAATACGACAAGAAAAGAGTACAAAATGAAGCTCCTTATGGAAAATGAAGAGACACTTTTTGCTGACTATTATAAAAATGGGTACATCAACAACCTGATCTTCCACACAGACCATCCCCTGGCATGGCACAGTGCTATATTAACACACTACCCCTCTGTTAAGGGGGGGGGGGGGGGGGGGGTGTTACCGAGGGGTGGAAACAGGATGCTAGACAACAAGGACTCTGAGTCAGCTAATACAAATCTCTGTAAGTCTGGAACAGTATTGGTACAGGGCACAGGGCCCTTGAGAAAGATACCCCCACCCCGAGCAGGTCAGACCAAACCTCTTCATTATATAACCCCACAGACGAGCAACCCTAAGCGGTAAGTCAACCTCCCAGCACAGAGTACTACTCCCTCATTGAAATGAAGGATACATTTACCCAGCTGCAGGTAAGGCAAGTGGAGCTGGAACAGCAGGTGATTACACTCCAGTCAGCACAGACCCAGACAACAGTCCACCACAACAACACCCCCTTAACTAGACCCGGAGAGCTGGAGGTGGAGAGAGACATATCTGCACTCTGGACTGTGGTGAGACCACTTCAGCATGATTAAAAAGCATGAGCAGGAGAAGAACAGAGCACTAGAGGAGAGGATCAGACTGCTGGAGGAGAGGGTGAAGGGGGATGGAGGAGAGGATCAGACTGCTGGAGGAGAGGGTGAGGGGGATGGAGGAGAGGATCAGACTGCTGGAGGAGAGGGTGAGGGGGATGGCGTGTGACAGAGAACAACCCACTAGAGAGGTGGCCACCCCCGCAGAGAAGCCAGCAGAACAGCCCACCTCAGCTCCCGACAAAAGTCTTGACACCAGAGCAGAACAGTCCACCCCAGACCTTGACCATAGCCTCGACATCACAGCGGGACAGACAAATGAAGAACCCCAAGCCCAGGGGCTCTCACCCCCTCTGAGCACCTGCCCCCCATCAGCCACCCTGATAGCCCTCCTAACACCCCTGCCACACCCACTGAGGACATACACAAGACACAGATTGTACTCCTTATTGACTCAAATGGGAAATATATACAAGAAAAAATACTTTTTCCCAAACAAAGTGTGTCTAAACTATGGTGTCAAAACGCCCAGCGTGCTCTAGACCTTCAGTCTGAGGACAACTAGGTTCACCCAGCCACATAATAATACACACAGGCACCAACGACCTGAGGGCCCAGCAGGAAAGGGTGGCCACAGCACTCAAGGGAGTGATAGAAAAAGCTTATTCTACTTTCCCCAACGCACAAGTGGTTATCTCCACCCTGCTACCACAAAAAGACTTCCACCCTGCTACCATACAGCGGGTAAACGCAAGCATTTCCTGTGACTGTGCCTCAAAACCAAATGTTTTCCTGGCCCACCACTCCACCCTGGACTTGAACAGCCCGGACCTACACATAGAGGACCCACGCCGAGAGGACCTATATCCAGACCACAACACCACCAGCCACATCCACACCCCCACCCCAACCAACCAATCAACACCCCCCCAAGTCAACCATGCCCACACCACATTTAGGCCCCCTCAGATCAGACCTATGCCCCTAATGCCCACCCAATGCCCCCCACTCCCGCAACGAGGGCCTCAAAATGAAGTCACACATACGCCCAGGCCGTGAGCAGGCAAACAGGCCCAACCCCCACTCTTACACTTGCCCAAGCCAATGGCATGTACCAGATGCTCAGCAGGCTCTGCTCACACTTACTGGCCTGAGTCCAAACCACATGACGAACACAATTGGATACTTTATTGAACACAAAGCCTTCACTATCTTATCCTGAAAAATCCAAGGCCTGAGGTCATCTGCCTTTGGGCTAAAGAGCAGGAACCTGGACTTCATCAAATAAATCATAAATACAGACAATGTCATCCTACAAGAAACCTGGTATAGAGGAGATAGAGCCACTGGTTGCCCTCTAGGATACAGAGAGCTGGTAGTCCCATCCACCAAACTACCAGGTGTGAAACAGGGAAGTATGACTCGGGGGGTATGCTACTTTGGTATAGAGCAGACCTAACTCACTCCATTAAATTAGTCAAAACAGGAACATTTCACATTTAGCTAGAAATTCAAAAAGAAATGATCTTAACAGAGAAAAATGTCCTCCTGTTTGCTACCTATATCCCCCCCACTAGAATCCCCATACTTTAATGAAGACAGCTTCTCCATCCTGGAGAGGGAAATCAATCATTTCCAGGCCCAGAGATATGTACTAGTCTGTGGCAACCTGAATGCCGCAACCGGACAAGAACCTGACACCCTCAGAACACAGGGGGACAAACACCTACCTGGAGGTGACAGCATTCCCTGCCCCATATGCCCCCCTAGGCACAACTATGACAACATAACCAACAAAAACGGGTCACAACTCCTGCAGCTCTGTCGCACGGTGGGGCTGTACATAGTCATTGGTAGGCTTTGAGGGGACTCCTATGGTAGGTACACATATAGCTAATCTCTTGGCAGTACTTTATCACTGACCTCAATCCAGAGTCTCTTAGAGCGTTCACAGTCAGCCCACTGACACCCCTATCAGATCACAGCAAAATCACAGTCTACTTGAACAGAGCAATAGTCAATAGTCAAAAGGAACTAAGTAATATTAAGAAATGCTATAGATGGAAGGAATGTAGCGTGGAAACCTACCAAAAAACAATTAGGCAACAACAAATTCAATCCCTTTTAGACAACTTCCTGGACAAAACGTTCCGCTGTAATAAAATGTAAAACATTTCCAACAGAAAACCGAAGAAAATGAACAACAATGACAAATGGCTTGATGAAGAATGCAAAAACCTAAGAAAGAAATTGAGAAACCTGTCCAACGAAAACATAGAGACCCAGAAAACCTGAGTCTACACCTTCACTATAGTGAATCACTAAAACAATATAGAAATACACTACGGAAAAAGAAGGAACAGCAAGTCAGAACTCAGCTCAATGTAATTGAAGAATCCATAGAATCTAACCACTTCTCAGAAAATTGGAAAACACGAAACAAACAACAACATGAAGAATTATTTATCCAACATGGAGATGTATGGGTAAACCCCTTCTCTAATCTTTTTGTCTCTATAACAAAGAACAAACAGCAAAAACATATACATGATCAAATACAAATCTTAGAATCAACTATTAAAGACTACCAGAACCCACTGGATTCTCCAATTACCTTGAATGAACTACAGGATAAAATAAAAACCCTCCAACGCAAAAAGGCCTGTGGTGTTGATGGTATCCTCAATGAAATGATAAAATATAGAGACCACAAATTACAATTGGCTATACTTAAACTCTTTAACATCATCCTTAGCTCTGGCATCTTCCCCAATATTTGGAACCAAGGACTGTTGACCCCAATAACTACCCTGGGATATGCGTCAACAGCAACCTTGGGAAAATCCTCTGCATTATCATTAACAGCAGACTCGTACATTTCCTCAGTGAAACAACGTACTGAGCAAATGTCAAATTGGCTTTTTACCAAATTATCATACGACAGACCACGTATTCACCCTGCAAACCCTAATTGACAAACAAACAAACCGAAAGAAAGGCAAGTCTTCTCATGCTTTGTTGATTTCAAAAAAGCCTTCGACTCAATTTGGCATGAGGATCTGCTCTATACATTTATGGAAAGTGGTGTTGGGGGAAAAACATACGACATTATAAAATCCATGTACACAAACAACAAGTGTGCGGTTAAAATAGGTAAAAAACACACACATTTCTTCCCAAAGGGCCATGGGGTGAGACAGGGAAACAGCTTAACGCCCCACCCTCTTCAACATACAGTTGAAGTCGGACGTTTACATGCACCTTAGCCAAATACATTTCAACTCAGTTTATCACAATTCCTGACATTTAATCCTAGTAAAAATTCCCTGTCTTAGGTCAGTTAGGATCACCACTTTATTTTAAGAATGTGAAATGTCAGAATTATAGTAGAGAGAATGATTTATTTCAGCTTTTATTTCTTTCATCACATTCCCAATGGGTCAGACGTTTACATACACTCAATTAGTATTTGGTAGCATTGCCTTTAAATTGTTTAATTTGGGTTTCAGGTAGCCTTCCACAAGCCTACCACAATAAGATGGGTGAATTTTGGCCCATTCCTGTAACTGTGTCAGGTTTGTAGGCCTCCTTGCTCGCACATGCTTTTTCAGTTCTGCCCACAAATGTTCTATAGGATTGAGGTCAGAGCTTTGTGATGGCCACTCCAATACCTTGACTTTGTTGTTCTTAGGCCATTTGCCACAACTTTGGAAGTATGCTTGGGGTCATTGTCCATTTGCGACCAAGCTTTAACTTCCTGACTGATGTCTTGAGATGTTGCTTCAATATATCGGGGCAATATGTTAGTGGTTAGAGCTTTGGGCTAGTAACCAAAAGGTTGCAAGTTCGAATCCCCGTTGCAAACCGTAGTCTGGCTTTTTTATGGTGGTTTTGGAGCACTGGCTTCTTCCTTGCTGAGCGGCCTTTCAGGTTATGTCGATATAGGACTCGTTTTACTGTGGATATAGATACTTTTGTACCTGTTTCCTCCAGCATCTTCACAAGGTTCTTTGCTGTTTATTTATTTGCACTTTTCGCACCAAAGTACGTTCATCTATAGGAGACAGAATGCATCTCCTTCCTGAGCGGTATGACGGCTACGTGGTCCCATGGTGTTTATACTTGCATACTATTGATTGTACAGATGATTGTGGTACCTTCAGGCATTTGGAAACTGCTCCCAAGGATGAACCAGACTTGTGGAGGTCTATCATTTTGTTCTGAGGTCTTGGCTGATTTATTTTGATTTTCCCATGATGTCAAGCAAAGAGGCACTGGGTTTGAAGGTAGGCCTTGAAATACATCCACAGGTACACCTCCAATTGACTCAAATTATGTCAATTAGCCTATCAGAAGCTTCTTAAGCCATGACATCATTTTCTGGAATTTTCCAAGCTGTTTAAAGGCACAGTCAACTTAATGTATGTAAACTTCTGACCCAATGGAATTGTGATACAGTGAATTATAAGTGAAATAATCTGTCTGTAAACAATTGTTGGAAAAATGACTTGTGTCATGCACAAAGTAGATGTCCTAGCCGACTTGCCAAAACTATAGTTTGTTAACAAGAAATTTGTGGAGTGGTTGAAAAACGAGATTTTATGACTCCAACCTAAGTGCATGTAACCTTCCGACTTCAACTGTATATATCAACGAATTGGTGAGGGCACTAGAACAGCCTACAGCACCAGGCCTCACCCTACTAGAATCTTAAGTCAAATGACTACTGTTTGCTGATGATCTGGTGCTTCTGTCACCAACCAAGGAGGGCCTACAGCAGCACCTAGATCTTCTGCACAGTTTCTGCCAGACCTGGGCCCTGACAGTAATTCTCATTAAGACCAAAATAATTGTGTTCCAAAAAGGTTCAGCCAGGACCACAAATACGAATTCCATCTAGACACCATTGCCCTAGAGCACACAAAATACTATACATACCTTGGCCTAAACAGCAGCACCACAGGTAACTTCCACATAGCTGTAAACTATCTGAGAGACAAGGCAAGAAGGGCATTCTATGCCATCAAAAGGAACATAAAATTCGACATACCAAAAATACTTGAATCAGTTATAGAACCCATTGCCCTATATGGTTGTGAGGTCTGGGGTCCGCGCACCAACCAAAAAATTCACACAATGGGACAAACACCAAATTGAGACTCTGCATGCAGAATTCTGCATAAATATCCTCCGTGTGCAACGTAAAACAACCACCTAAAATGAAGCGATTCTTAAACCTTCCAGAGAGATGAACCTGGAGAAGAGTCCCCTAAGTAAGCTGGTCCTGGGGCTCTGACCACAAACACAAGCAGACCCCACAGAGCCCCAGGACAACAACACAATTAGACCCAAGCAAATCATGAGAAAACAAAAAGAGAATTACTTGACACATTGGAAGGAATTAACAAAAAACTGAGCAAACTAGAATTCTATTTGGCCCCAAACAGAGAGTACACAGTGGCAGAATACCTGACCACTTTGACTGACCCAAACTTAAGGAAAGCTTTGACTATGTACAGACTAGGTGAGCATAGCATTGCTATTGAGAAAGGCCGCCGTAGGCAGACCTGGCTCTCAAGAGAAGACAGGCTATGTGCACACTGTCCACAAAATGAGGTGGAAACTGAGCTGCACTTCCTAACCTCCTGACAAATGTATGACCATATTTCCCTCAGATTACACAGATCCACAAAGAATTTGAAAACAAAACTCTCATATCTACTGGGTGAAATACCACAGTGTGCCATCACAGCAGCTATATTTGTGACCTGTTGCCACAAGAAAAAGGCAACCAGTGAAGAACAACACCATTGTAAATACAACCCATATTTATGTTTATTTATTATCCCTTTTGTACTTTAACCATTTGCACATCGTTACAACACTGTATATATACATAATACGACGATTTGTAATTGTCTTTATTCTTTTGGAACTTCTGTGAGTGTAATGCTTACTGTTCATTTTTATCTATTTCACTTGCTTTGGCAATTTTAACATATGTTTCCCATGCCAATAAAGCCCCTTGAATTGAATTGAATTGAATTGAGAGAGAGAGAGAGAGAGAGAGAGAGAGAGAGAGAGAGAGAGAGAGAGAGAGAGAGAGAGAGAGAGAGAGACAGTGAAAGAAGAAGGAAGCTTTGACTATTCTTTAAAGGTGAAGGAGATTACCCAGGCTCCCCAGTGGGAGGGAGAGGGGTGGGCCTTTCTCTTCAAACAGAGAGCAGGAAACAACAACACGTGTTGCTTTCAAATGTAACAAATCCCTCTCAGCTTCCATGTAATACCCTTCTGTAAACCTGTGGCAATAATCATTCCATTCCACTTGAACCTTTGTTGCATTACAGCAACATGAAAACTGAGAGTGTGTGTTATGACTATTATTGGCCTGGCTGTGCATTTGTTTTCAAAGGGCTTGTACCTTTGATCGCACACACTATTGTGTCTTGTCCGCATTTGCCCTGTTTGAATGTTTTGGTAACTATAGACAGGACAGTTTAACTAACCAGTTTGGAAAAATGGTTAATGTTACGTTCCCATGCAATAAAACCAAAAATGTGTCTCAAAAAGAGAGGGAACTAACAAAGAGTCACTGACCAACAACCCAAATGAATCAGGTGGGGATTCAGGAAGGGTTGTGAAGGACACTCATTGGGACGTCCAATGAAGATTGACTAGCAACAACAACTGGGACCTAAAAGACACCCATCATGAGAGCCACTAAATCTGCCGAAGAAGAGACAAACAAAAGAAAAACCCACACCAAACTTAAAGACTAACTACAGACAAGACAGTTTAACTAACCTGTTTGGATTGATTGGTAACTACAGACAAGACAGTTTAACTAACCTGTTTGGATTGATTGGTAACTACAGACAAGACAGTTTAACTAACCTGTTTGGATTGATTGGTAACTACAGACAAGACAGTTTAACTAACCTGTTTGGATTGATTGGTAACTACAGACAAGACAGTTTAACTAACCTGTTTGGATTGATTGGTAACTACAGACAAGAAAGTTTAACTAACCTGTTTGGATAGATTGGTAACTACAGACAAGACAGTTTAACTAACCTGTTTGGATTGATTGGTAACTACAGACAAGACAGTTTAACTAACCTGTTTGGATTGATTGGTAACTACAGACAAGACAGTTCAACTAACCTGTTTGGATAGATTGGTAACTACAGACAAGACAGTTTAACTAACCTGTTTGGATAGATTGGTAACTACAGACAAGACAGTTCAACTGAAAATGTAGACAGAGAAACAGAGAACACACATTGCACATACATGTAAGAACCACATTCCTCTTGCAGCCTCTAGGCAGACATATTTGAAGCAGCTGGATATCAATGTATATCCCTTTGGTGGTTGTTAATTGAGAGAGAGAGAGAGAGAGAGAGAGAGAGAGAGAGAGAGAGAGAGAGAATTGAAACAGTCCCTGTAGACAGTTGATTTGGGTGGTGAGGCTCAGTAAATTGTTACCCTTTTAGAGTGTTTCTATATTCCCGTTCTGTTCAACCTCACCCTCACACACACACACACACGCACGCACGCACGCACGCACGCACGCACGCACGCACGCACGCACGCACGCACGCACACACACACACACACACACACACACACACACACACACACACACACACACACTCACACAGGACTGATGTAAGCTGAAGGGGCAGGCTAAGGGTAGCGACAGTGTGTGTGGACCTGAGGTTTTGATCTATAAGTATAGCCTAATGAAGCAGAGATGAGTTGTTGTGACGTTAAAAAGAAAAACACAAACACACACGAGAGCGAGAGAGCGAGAGATGGATTCTATTCAATTCAACTAAGAGATCATCTATTTAGGTGTAGTTGTCACGCTGAAATAAGAGCACCCTAAAATGCATATCTGTGACATCTGTGGTCTGATCCATGGTCGAACCATTTGAACCATCGTTGAAGTCTTTAAACCACAGTCTCATACTGGAGGCACACAGAGTTTCTGATGGGGGACAGCTGGGAGGCACACGGGGTTACTGATGGGGGAGAGCAGAGAGGCACACAGGGTTTCTAATGGGTGACAGCAGGGAGACACACAGGGTTTCTGACAGGGGACAGCAGGGAGACACACAGGGTTTCTGACAGGGGACAGCAGGGAGGCACACAGGGTTTCTGATGGGGGACAGTGGGGAGGCACACAGGGTTTCTGACAGGGGACAGCAGGGAGGCACACAGGGTTTCTGATGGTGGACAGTGGGGAGACACACAGGGTTTCTGACAGGGGACAGCAGGGAGACACACAGGGTTTCTGATGGGGGACAGTGGGGAGGCACACAGGGTTTCTGACAGGGGACAGCAGGGAGGCACACAGGGTTTCTGATGGGGGACAGCAGGGAGGCACACAGGGTTTCTGACAGGGGACAACGGGGAGGCACACAGGGTTTCTGATGGTGGACAGCAGGGAGGCACACAGGGTTTCTGATGGTGGACAGCGGGGAGGCACACAGGGTTTCTGATGGTGGACAGCAGGGAGGCACACAGGGTTTCTGACAGGGGACAACGGGGAGGCACACAGGGTTTCTGATGGTGGACAGCAGGGAGGCACACAGGGTTTCTGACAGGGGACAGCAGGGAGGCACACAGGGTTTCTGATGGTGGACAGCGGGGAGGCACACAGGGTTTCTGACAGGGGACAGCAGGGAGGCACACAGGGTTTCTGACAGGGGACAGCAGGGAGGCACACAGGGTTTCTGATGGTGGACAGCGGGGAGGCACACAGGGTTTCTGACAGGGGACAGCAGGGAGGCACACAGGGTTTCTGATGGGGACAGCAGGGAGGCACACAGGGTTTCTGACAGGGGACAGCAGGGAGGCACACAGGGTTTCTGACAGGGGACAGCAGGGAGGCACACAGGGTTTCTGATGGTGGACAGTGGGGAGGCACACAGGGTTTCTGATGGTGGACAGCGGGGAGGCACACAGGGTTTCTGACAGGGGACAGCAGGGAGGCACACAGGGTTTCTGATGGTGGACAGTGGGGAGACACACAGGGTTTCTGACAGGGGACAGCAGGGAGGCACACAGGGTTTCTGACAGGGGACAGCAGGGAGACACACAGGGTTTCTGATGGTGGACAGTGGGGAGACACACAGGGTTTCTGATGGGGGACAGCAGGGAGGCACACAGGGTTTCTGATGGTGGACAGCAGGGAGACACACAGGGTTTCTGATGGTGGACAGCGGGGAGGCACACAGGGTTTCTGACAGGGGACAGCAGGGAGGCACACAGGGTTTCTGATGGTGGACAGTGGGGAGGCACACAGGGTTTCTGACAGGGGACAGCAGGGAGGCACACAGGGTTTCTGACAGGGGACAGCAGGGAGGCACACAGGGTTTCTGATGGGGGACAGCAGGGAGGCACACAGGGTTTCTGATGGTGGACAGTGGGGAGGCACACAGGGTTTCTGACAGGGGACAGCAGGGAGGCACACAGGGTTTCTGACAGGGGACAGCAGGGAGGCACACAGGGTTTCTGACAGGGGACAGCAGGGAGGCACACAGGGTTTCTGATGGTGGACAGTGGGGAGGCACACAGGGTTTCTGACAGGGGACAGCAGGGAGGCACACAGGGTTTCTGACAGGGGACAGCAGGGAGGCACACAGGGTTTCTGACAGGGGACAGCAGGGAGGCACACAGGGTTTCTGACAGGGGACAGCAGGGAGGCACACAGGGTTTCAGATGGTGGACAGCGGGGAGGCACACAGGGTTTCTGATGGTGGACAACGGGGAGGCACACAGGGTTTCTGATGGTGGACAGCGGGGAGGCACACAGGGTTTCTGATGGTGGACAACGGGGAGGCACACAGGGTTTCTGATGGTGGACAGCGGGGAGGCACACAGGGTTTCTGACAGGGGACAGCAGGGAGGCACACAGGGTTTCTGATGGTGGACAGCGGGGAGGCACACAGGGTTTCTGATGGGGGACAGCGGGGAGGCACACAGGGTTTCTGATGGTGGACAGCGGGGAGGCACACAGGGTTTCTGATGGTGGACAGCAGGGAGGCACACAGGGTTTCTGATGGGGGACAGCAGGGAGGCACACAGGGTTTCTGATGGGGGACAGCAGGGAGGCACACAGGGTTTCTGATGGTGGACAGCAGGGAGGCACACAGGGTTTCTGATGGGGGACAGCAGGGGCATGTGATCTGATCAGCCAAGGGCTAAACAAGATGGGACAGAATGCTCATCGAATATGATAGAGAGAGTGTGTGAACAATATGTGGGAGGAGAGAAGAGAGAGGCAAGAAGGAAGGAAGGAAGGAAGGAAGGAAGGAAGGAAGGAAGGAAGGAAGGAAGGAAGGAAGGAAGGAAGGAAGGAAGGAAGGAAGGAAGGAAGGAAGGAAGGAAGGAAGGAAGGAAGGAAGAGTGGAGGAGAGAGAAGGAGGATGTGGGAATATAGCATGTCTGGCCTTGGATGTGTTAGTGGTAGATGGACAATGCCCAGTGTGTGTGTTTTGCGTGCATGCGCATGTGTGTGTGTGTGTGTGTGGTGTGTGTGTGTGTGTGTGTGTGTGATTGGTATGCAATAGGCAAGTCATTCTATTATAGGCCATGTATCATCTGTGATAGGCAGTAGATTGCCTTCCTATCCTCTGGGTGAGAGATTAATGACATGCTGTCACACACACACACACACACACACACACACACACACACACACACACACACACACACACACACACACACACACACACACACACACACACACACACACACACACACACACACACACACACACACACACACACACACACACACGGTAGGTGGTCTAGAATCACTGTCTCCTCTGCCCAGGAGAACAGTATTTTGATCTGTTGGATGTGAAGGGGTTGTCCTTATAGCTAAGTACTCTATGTGTGTTTGTGTGTGTGTGAGTGTATTGCGTTCTGATTAGACATAGTATAATGTGCTCTAATAATCTATCCTGCCTTAGTGCTTGATGCTCTTTTAACTCCTTTCTAAATAGTGTATCATTCAGCAGAGAGCGTTAAAACCAACCAGATACATAACTCCCCACATAGAAATGAACAGCACAATTACCTAGAACGACTTGAAAGCTCCATTTGCAGGAGTACTACTATCATTTGCACACAGACTCACACACACACACACACAAACACACACACACGCGCAAACACATAACTATTTCATGAAGCAATCAATAGAGAGGACTGGGATGTTGTCCATGACTAACGTTCCCATAACACTCTCCTGCTGTCTTCTAGCCCTCATCGTTCTGGTGTCTTTGCCTTAGCTTTGATAGCTTACAGCAGGCTATGACAGCAGGCTTTTAAAAAAAAGTATTATTCACCTGAAATCCACAACAGAAGCTAACCAGAAGTTAGCCAGTTCACTAGCTAACGTTAGTATTCAGCTAACCACGGTTGGTGGTCATCAGCTATCCTTTAGCTCGAAAAGCTATCGGCAGTTTTGTACAACGCGACTCAGACCAGAGCATACCGGACCTATTTTCTCTCCATATCCCCGGATTTCTACCGCAAGCTCCGGACATTTACACCTGGATCTTGCAGCTAGCTAGCTGCTATCCGAGTGACTATTGGCTAACGTCGGTCCCAGAGCAAACTCCAATTATTCCGGAGCTAGCCAGCTGAATAGTTCCATCAGCCACTCCTGGGCTACAATCACCTATCCGGACCCGTTTTCCTCCCGATGCGGAGCCCCACCGGGCCTTCACGACTGGTCTACTGACGTTATCTGCCTGAGGGATTTATCCAACTGGCCCCTCCTTCGGGACGTAAGCTGAACGCCCATCTGCTAACTGCGGCCTGCTAATCGTTAGCTGTTTTGAGCATATCTGCTGCTATCTGAATAGGTCTATCAGTCAATTTTCTTGGGCCACTATAACTATGACTATTTTGCCAATTGGATTGGTCCCCTCTACCACACGGAACCCCACTAATCTACCGACGGAAACGCACGAGGTGGCTAAAAACAGACCTCCATCTTCTGCCAGCTTGCTACCCATGGCCCGGCTAGCTCTCTGAATCGCCGTGACCCCAACCAACCTCACTACTCACTGGACCCTTATGATCACTCGGCTAAGCATGCCTCTCCTTAATGTCAATATGCCTTGTCCATTGCTGTTCTGGTTAGTGTTGTCATGACGTTGGCCTCTTTGAGTACAGGGAGGACAGTTGACCCCCTCCCCCCCTTTGCACCATCCCCCAACCTACCTTCCCCCACCCAGTCCCTGTGTGAAGGAGTGGTAAAATTCCAGGAGAGTCTCTGGCCACATGGCCCATAGAGAGACACAGGAAATTCTTCCAACTCACAGAATTGGGGAGCCAAGCGACATTTGTGTTCTGGAGAAGGTATGGAAGACTGGTGAAGAATCCAGCTACGAACTGGTCCGCTTGGTACAATTTTGTGATACTCAGAAGAGACAATATAGCCATATTACCATAAAACGGTTTATATAATAACCTCAGCCTTGAGACTTGCATTCACATGGTTGTATAGAATGTATTAACCTGTTGGGGCTAGGGGGCAGTATTTTCACGGCTGGATAAAAAAACATACCCGATTTCATCTGGTTACTAATCCTACCCAGTAACTAGAATATGCATATACTTATTATATATGGATAGGAAACACCCTAAAGTTTCTAAAACTGTTTGAATGGTGTCTGTGAGTATAACAGAACTCATTTGGCAGGCAAAACCCTGAGACATTTTCTGACAGGAAGTGGATACCTGATGTGTTGAATTACATTTAAGCCTATGCCATTGAAACACACATGGGTTGATTAATGTTTTGGCACTTCCTATTGCTTCCACTAGATGTCACCAGCCTTTACAAAGTGTTTTGAGTCTTTTACTGTGAGATCTGACCGAACAAGAGCCATGGAACGGTGATGGCCGATTAGACTCTGGCGCGCGAGTTCATGTTGGGTACCCTCGTTCCAATACGTTATAAAAGAGAATGCATTCGTCCACCTTGAATATTATTCATGTTCTGGTTAAAAAAGGCACTAATGATTTATGCTATACAACGTTTGACATGTTTGAACGAACGTAAATATATTTTTTCCCCTCGTTCATGACGAGAAGTCCGGCTGGCTTAGATCATGTGCTAACAACACGGAGCTTTTTGGATATAAATTATGAGCTTTTTTGAACAAAACTACATTCGTTATGGACCTGGGATTCCTGGAAGTGACATCTGATGAAGAGAATCAAAGGTAATGGATTATTTACATAGTATTTTCGATTTTAGATCTCTCCAACATGGCCGTTTGTCTGTATAGCAAAGCATATTTTTCTGGGCGCAGTGCTCAGATTATTGCAAAGTGTGATTTCCCAGTAAGGTTATCTTTAAATCTGGCAAGTTGATTGCGTTCAAGAGATGTAAATCTATAATTCTTTAAATGACAATATAATATTTTACCAATGTTTCTAATTTTAATTATTTAATTTGTGGTGCTGACTTGACTGCCGGTTATTGGAGGGAAACGATTTCCTCAACATCAATGCCATAGTAAAACGCTGTTTTTGGATATAAATATGAACTTAATAGAATTAAAAATGCATGCATTGTCTAACATAATGTCCTAGGAGTGTCATCTGATGGAGATTGTAAAAGGTTAGTGCATCATTTTAGCTGGTTTTATGGTTTGGTGACGCCCGTCTTTGAATTGACAAAACATTACACACAGCTATTGTCAATGTACTCTCCTAACATAATCTAACTTTATGCTTTCGCCGTAAAACCTTTTTGAAATCGGACAACGTGGTTAGATTAAGGAGATGTTTATCTTTCAAAGGGTGTAAGATAGTTGTATGTTTGAAAAATGTGAATTTTGACATTTATTTGGTTTCAAATTTGCCGCTCTTGAAATGCACCTGCTGTTGATAGGGTGCACCACGGGTGGCACGCTAGCGTCCCACATAGCCCCAAGAAGTTAATAAGGATAAAGCTATTTGTAATACATTGAGATGCTATGTACTGATGTTAATGTGATAGAATTATATTTCTGTACCAAGCTTAACTCAGTCATCGGCACGCCCCCAGGGACACAGACAGGACCAGGTGTCATGTGACATGTTCACTATAAAACCATAGCCTGATCTACATTCTTCAGACCAGGCCTCCACTCCATTGCGAGAAGTTGGCCAATAGGTTTGACCATCCAATCCATCTACTGAAAGTGAACCATACCACGTGGTTAACTTTTAGACTATTGATACCGACAGAATAAGAACAAGTCTTTGATATTAATTATTAGTCTGCAGCTAAGTAAATTATATCATTGAACGCGAAGACCAACGAAACATCCATTCTATGACGACATTAATGAATGTCGCTTTGAAAGATCCAGTCTAACCGAGAGAGAGAGAGAGAGAACTCTCCAACCGAACGACGCTTCAACAAGGATCCCGACGACACACTGAGCGTAAATATATATTGATTGCAATTGTTCTCAAATGAGTGAGCGTTCATGTGCAAAGGATTCAATTGTCAATTGTTAATATTAATGAACTCTGTGTACCTTCTCAGCTGCCCTTTATGACCCATTGTTCAACAAGACACCAGCCATGCCTGTTTTAGCCCACTAGGGCACATTACTCTACCAGTTCTTTGTGATGATAATTAGTGTTTGTATACTTTCTGTGAATTAATTAGTTTAGTAAATAAATGATTTAAAGACAATTCATGTATGGATGACTCTTAGTAAAGACTGGGTTCGTGCAGATACAACAATTTACGACGTTTGGAATGAGACTGGACGCGAGGTAAAATACACCATTTAAACCAGAAGATAATCGGCCTATACTATAATAGAATATAATATATAATGTTATAATATAGGAAAGTTATATTAGGAAAATTATAACTTTGTAATCTGAATATTTTCCTTGGTGCCCCGATCTCCTAGTTAATTACAATTAAACGATGAATCAGTTTAATCGCGTGATAATAATTACAGGGAGTTAATTGATAAACATGTCTTCAGTTTAATGGTACCCCAAAGACACGACAGTGTTTATTGGCTTTTTTCACTGTAGAGCCTCTAGCCCTGCTCATTATACCTTATCCAACCTTTCAGTTCCACCACTCACACATGCAATGACATCACCTGGTTTCAATGATGTTTCTAGAGACAATATCTCTCTCATCATCACTCAATGCCTAGGTTTACCTCCACTGTATTCACATCCTACCATACCTTTGTTTGTACATTATACCTTGAAGCTATTTTATCGCCCCCAGAAACCTGCCTCTTTTTACTCTCTGTTCCAGACGTCCTAGACGACCAATTCTCTTAGCTTTTAGCCGTACCCTTGTTCCTCTGGCGATGTAGAGGTGGATTCAGGCCCTGCAGTGCCTTGCTCCACTCCTATTCCCCAGGCGCTCTCTTTTGATCACTTCTGTAACCGTAATAGCCTTCGTTTCATGCATGTTAACATTAGAAGCCTCCTCCCTAAGTTTGTTTTATTCACTGCTTCAGCACACTCCGCCAACCCGGATGTCCTAGCCGTGTCTGAATCCTGGCTTAGGAAGACCACCAAAAACTCTGAAATCTCCATCCCTAACTACAATATTTTCAGACAAGATAGAACGGCCAAAGGGGACGGTGTTGCAATCTACTGCAGAGATAGCCTGCAGAGTTCTGTCCTATTATCCAGGTCTATACACAAACAATTTGAACTTCAACTTTTAACCTGTTAGGGCTATGGGGCAGTATTGACACGGCCGGATAAAAAACGTACCCGATTTAATCTGGTTACTACTCCTGCCCAGTAACTAGAATATGCATATAATTATTGGCTTTGGATAGAAAACACCCTAAAGTTTCCAAAACTGTTTGAATGGTGTCTGTGAGTATAACAGAACTCATATGGCAGGCAAAAACCTGAGAAGATTCCTTACAGGAACTGCCCTCTCTGACAAGATCTTGTTCTTCTTGTCTCTGTTTATTGAAGACTGAGGATCTTTGCTGTAACGTGACACTTCCTACCGCTCCCATAGGCTCTCAGAGCCCGGGAAAAAGCTGAATGATATCGAGGCAGCCCCAGGCTGAAACACATTATCGCGTTTGGATAGTGGCCGGTCAGAGTACTCTGAGACTCAGGCTCGTGCACGAGGGCACGAGATGTATTTATTTTCTCTCTCTTTGTACGTATACACGCTTTCCCGGTCGGAATATTATCGCTTTTTTTACGAGAAAAATTGCATAAAAATTGATTTTAAACAGCGGTTGACATGCTTCGAAGTACGGTACTGGAATATTTAGAATTTTTTTGTCACGAAATGCGTCGTGCTCGTCACCCTTCTTTACCATTCGGTAGTGTCTTGAACGCACGAACAAAACGCCGCTATTTGGATATAACTATGAATTATTTTGAACCAAACCAACATTTGTTATTGAAGTAGAAGTCCTGTGAGTGCATTCTGATGAAAAACACCAAAGGTAATAACATTTTTCTTATAGTAAATCTGACTTTGGTGAGTGCTAAACTTGCTGGGTGTCTAAATAGCTAGCCCTGTGATGCTGGGCTATCTACTGAGAATATTGCAAAATGTGCTTTCACCGAAAAGCTATTTTAAAATCGGACATATCGAGTGCATAGAGGAGTTCTGTATCTATAATTCTTAAAATAATTGTTATGCTTTTTGTGAACGTTTATCGTGAGTAATTTAGTAAATTTTTTGTAAATTCACCGGAAGTTTGAGGGGGGTATGCTAGTTCTGAACGTCACATGCTAATGTAAAAAGCTGGTTTTTGATATAAATATGAACTTGATTAAACAAAACATGCATGTATTGTATAACATAATGTCCTAGGTGTGTCATCTGATGAAGATCATCAAAGGTTAGTGCTGCATTTAGCTGTGGTTTGGATTTATGTGACATCATATGCTAGCTTGAAAAATGGGTGTCTGATTATTTCTGGCTGGGTACTCTGCTGACATAATCTAATGTTTTGCTTTCGTTGTAAAGCCTTTTTGAAATCGGACAGTGTCGTTAGATTAACGAGAGTCTTGTCTTTAAAATGGTGTAAAATAGTCATATGTTTGAGAAATTGAAGTAATAGCATTTCTAAGGTTTTTGAATAACGCGCCACAGGATTCCACTGGCTGTTACGTAGGTGGGACGATTTCGTCCCGCCGACCCTAGAGAGGTTAACACCCCAGCCATCCTACAATCTAAGCTTGATGCCCTCAATCTCACACAAATTATCAATGAACCTACCAGGTACAACCCCAAAGCCGTAAACACGGGCACCCTCATAGATATCATCCTAACCAACTTGCCCTCTAAATACACTTCTGCTGTTTTCAACCAAGATCTCAGCGATCACTGCCTCATTACCTGCATCCGTAAACGACCTCCACTCATCACTGTCAAACGCTCCCTGAAACACTTCAGCGAGCAGGCCTTTCTAATCAACCTGGCCCGGGTATCCTGGATGGATATTGACCTCATCCCGTCAGTAGAGGATGCCTGGTTATTTCTTTAAATGCCTTCCTCACCATCTTAAATAAGCATGCCCCATTCAAGAAATTTAGAACCAGGAACAGATATAGCTCTTGGTTCTCTCCAGACCTGACTGCCCTTAACCAACACAAAAACATCCTGTGGCGTTCTGCATTAGCATCGAACAGCCCCAGTGATATGCAACTTTTCAGGGAAGTTAGAAACCAATATACACAGGCAGTTAGAAAAGCCAAGGCTAGCTTTTTCAAGCAGAAATTTCCTTCCTGCAACACAAACTCAAAAAGGTTCTGGGACACTGTAAAGTCCATGGAGAATAAGAGCACCTCCTCCCAACTGCCCACTGCACTGAGGATAGGAAACTATCACCACCGATAAATCCACTATAATTGAGAATTTCAATAAGCATTTTTCTACGGCTGACCATGCTTTCCACCTGGCTACCCCTACCCCGGTCAACAGCACTGCACTCCCTACAGCAACTCGCCCAAGCCTTCCTCATTTCACCTTCTCCCAAATCCAGTCAGCTGATGTTCTGAAAGAGATGCAAAATCTGGACCCCTACAAATCAGCCGGGCTAGACAATCTGGACCCTTTCTTTCTAAAATTATCTGCCGAAATTGTTGCAACCCCTATTACTAGAGAGAGAGAGTGATGGAGAGAGAGAGACATGGAGAGACAGAGAATGAAGGAGAGAGAGAGAGACACTGAGAGAGATAGACATGGAGAGAGAGAGAGACATGGAGAGAGAGAGACATGAAGAGAGAGAGACATGGAGAGAGAGTGATGGAGAGAGAGAGAGAGAGACATGGAGAGAGAGAGAGAGAGACATGGAGAGAGAGAGACATGGAGATTGGGAGAGTGATGAGAGAGTGAGAGACATGGAAAGAGAGAGACATGGATAGAGAGTGATGGAGAGAGATAGAGACATGGAGAGAGAGAGAGACACGGAGAGAGAGACATGGAGAGAGAGTGATGGAGAGAGAGAGAGACATGGAGAGAGAGAAATGGAGAGAGAGAGTGAAGGAGAGAGAGAGTGAAGGAGAGAGAGATAGTGATGGAGAGAGAGAGAGACATGGAGAGAGAGTGATGGAGAGAGAGAGACATGGAGAGAGAGAGAGAGAGACATGGAGAGAGAGAGACATGGAGAGACAGAGAGTGAAGGAGAGAGAGAGAGAGATTGATGGAGAGAGAGAGACATGGAGAGAGAGAGACGGAGAGAGATAGACATGGAGAGAGAGAGAGATATGGAGAGAGAGAGAGACATGGAGAGAGAGAGAGACATGGAGAAAAAGAGACATGGAGAGAGAGACACGGAGAGAGAGAGAGAAATGGAGAGAGAGAGTGAAGGAGAGAGAGATAGTGATGGAGAGAGAGAGAGACGGAGAGACAGAGAGTGAAGGAGAGAGAGAGATTTATGGAGAGAGAGAGAGAGACATGGAGAGAGAGAGACATGGAGAGAGATAGATATGGAGAGAGAGAGACATGGAGAGAGAGATAGACATGGAGAGAGAGAGAGAGACATGGAGAGAGATAGACATAGAGAGAGAGTGATGGAGAGAGAGAGAGAGAGACATGGAGAAAGAGAGACATGGAGAGAGAGAGACATGGAGAGAGAGTGATGGAGAGAGAGAGAGACATGGAGAGAGAGAGAGAAATGGAGAGAGAGTGAAGGAGAGAGAGATAGTGATGAGAGAGAGAGAGACATGGAGAAAGAGAGTGAAGGAGAGAGAGAGAGAGTGATGGAGAGAGAGAGACATGGAGAGACAGAGAGTGAAGGAGAGAGAGAGAGAGATTGATGGAGAGAGAGAGAGACATGGAGAGAGAGAGACACTGAGAGAGATAGACATGGAGAGAGAGAGACATGGAGAGAGAGAGAGAGACATGGAGAGAGAGAGACATGGAGAGACAGAAAGTGAAGGAGAGAGAGAGATTGATGGAGAGAGAGAGACATGGAGAGAGAGAGATTGAGAGAGATAGACATGGAGAGAGAGAGAGATATGGAGAGAGAGAGAGACATGGAGAGAGAGAGAGACATGGAGAAAAAGAGACATGGAGAGAGAGACACGGAGAGAGAGAGAGAAATGGAGAGAGAGAGTGAAGGAGAGAGAGATAGTGATGGAGAGAGAGAGAGAGACGGAGAGACAGAGAGTGAAGGAGAGAGAGAGATTTATGGAGAGAGAGAGAGAGACATGGAGAGAGAGAGACATGGAGAGAGATAGATATGGAGAGAGAGAGACATGGAGAGAGAGATAGACATGGAGAGAGAGAGAGACATGGAGAGAGATAGACATAGAGAGAGAGTGATGGAGAGAGAGAGAGACATGGAGAAAGAGAGACATAGAGAGAGAGAGACATGGAGAGAGAGTGATGGAGAGAGAGAGAGAGAAATGGAGAGAGAGTGAAGGAGAGAGAGATAGTGATTAGAGAGAGAGAAACATGGAGAGACAGAGAGTGAAGGAGAGAGAGAGAGATTGATGGAGAGAGAGAGAGAGACATGGAGAGAGAGAGAGATATGGAGAGAGAGAGAGACATGGAGAGAGAGAGAGACATGGAGAAAAAGAGACATGGAGAGAGAGACACGGAGAGAGAGAGAGAAATGGAGAGAGAGA
>NC_138299.1:150751063-150868563 GCF_965601325.2 Salmo salar
AATGGTAATGATAGCAGTTTAGTAATGGTGGTGGTAGTAGTAGTGGTAATGATGATAGTAGTTGTAGTACTGATGTAATGGTGAAGAGGACCGTTATTTAGTTATAAGTTAGTTATAGATTCATTTTCCATATTTATATTTTTATATTTATTACATTATACTATTTTGCTATTATTTTACTACTATTTTATTGTTATTATTTTTATATTTAATTTTGTATTATTATTTACTGCCATTTTATATTATTATTTGTTATTGTTTATAATTGTATTACAATGTATATTGTAACATTGTTGCTTTGGCAATATTGACACAATGTTTTTCATGCCAATAAAGCAGCTTGAATTTGAATTTGAATTTGAGAGAGAGACATGGAGAGAGACATGGAGAGAGAGAGACATGGAGTGAGAGAGAGACATGGAGAGAGAGAGTGATGGAGAGAGAGAGACATGGAAAGAGAGAGAAATGGCAAGAGAGAGACATGGAGAGAGAGAGAGAGTGAAGGAGAGAGAGATAGTGATGGAGAGAGAGAGACATGGAGAGAGAGCGAGACATGGAGAGAGAGAGTGATGGAGAGTGAGAGAGTGATGGAGAGAGAGAGACAAGGAGAGAGATAGAGTGAAGGAGAGAGAGAGTGATGGAGAGAGAGCGACATGGGGAGAGAGAGAGAGTGAAGGAGAGAGAGAGAGATTGATGGAGAGCGAGAGAAACATGGAGAGAGAGAGAGACATGGAGAGAGTGATTGAGAGAAAGAGAGAGACATGGAGAGAGAGAGAGAGAGACACGAAGAGAAAGAGACATGGAGAGAGAGAGAGACATGGGGAGAGAGAGAGACATGGGGAGAGAGAGTGACGGAGAGAGAGAGAGAGAGAGAGAGACATGGAGAGAGAGAGACATGGAGAGAGAGAGACATGGAGAGAGAGAGACATGGGGAGAGAGAGAGAGACATGGAGAGAGAGAGACATGGAGAGAGAGAGGCATGGGGAGAGAGAGACATGGAGAGAGAGCGAGACATGGAGAGAGAGAGTGATGGAGAGTGAGAGAGTGATGGAGAGAGAGAGACAAGGAGAGAGATAGAGTGAAGGAGAGAGAGAGTGATGGAGAGAGAGCGACATGGGGAGAGAGAGAGAGTGAAGGAGAGAGAGAGAGATTGATGGAGAGCGAGAGAAACATGGAGAGAGAGAGAGACATGGAGAGAGTGATTGAGAGAAAGAGAGAGACATGGAGAGAGAGAGAGACACGAAGAGAAAGAGACATGGAGAGAGAGAGAGACATGGGGAGAGAGAGAGACATGGGGAGAGAGAGTGACGGAGAGAGAGAGAGAGAGACATGGAGAGAGAGAGACATGGAGAGAGAGAGACATGGAGAGAGAGAGACATGGGGAGAGAGAGAGAGACATGGAGAGAGAGAGAGACATGGAGAGAGAGAGGCATGGGGAGAGAGAGACATGGAGAGAGAGAGAGACATGGGGAGAGAGAGAGACATGGGGAGAGAGAGAGACATGGAGAGAGAGAGAGACATGGAGAGAGAGAGGCATGGAGAGAGAGAGACATGGAGAGAGAGAGAGACATGGGAGAGAGAGAGACATGGGGAGAGAGAGAGACATGGAGAGAGAGAGAGACATGGAGAGAGAGAGACATGGAGAGAGAGAGACATGGAGAGAGAGAGACATGGGGAGAGAGAGACATGGAGAGAGAGAGAGAGAGAGAGAGAGAGAGAGAGAGAGAGAGAGAGACATGGAGAGAGCGAGAGACATGGGGAGAGAGAGTGATGGAGAGAGAGAGACATGGGGAGAGAGAGTGATGGAGAGAGAGAGACATGGAGAGAGAGAGACATGGAGAGAGAGAGAGACATGGGGAGAGAGAGTGATGGAGAGAGAGAGACATGGAGAGAGAGAGTGATGGAGAGAGAGAGAGACATGAGGAGAGAGTGACATGGAGAGAGAGAGAGACATGGAGAGAGAGAGACATGGGGAGAGAGAGAGACATAGAGAGAGAGAGCGAGAGAGACATGGAGAGAGAGAGAGACATGGGGAGAGAGAGTGATGGAGAGAGAGAGACATGGGGAGAGAGAGTGATGGAGAGAGAGAGACATGGAGAGAGAGAGAGACATGGAGAGAGAGAGAGGAGACATGGGGAGAGAGAGACATGGAGAGATACTGCAGTGGTGTGTACTGTGGTGTTAGGTTTTTATTCCTGACCTTGAGAGATAATGAATAAGTGAGCAGGTCTGTTGGCCTCATTAGACAGAGGGGACAGTTATTCATGACATTACCTCTCATTACTCTATTATTATTTAATATACGTACACCCACATCCATTGGGTCCCACTATGGGTGACACACACACACACACACACACACACACACACACACACACACACACACACACACACACACACACACACACACACACACACACACACACACACACACACACACACACACACACACACACACACACAGAGCTGTAATTTCAGTGGGTTATTGACAGGTGAAAGGTCTTCCCCTGGCTTCAGCCCCTCTGAGAAATACAAAGGAAAGGTGATCATGTTACTGCAAGAAATAACCTGAAGCTCTTCTTCTCTCTCATTCCTCTCAAAGGATCTAATTTCCATTCCACCTTCCTAACCTCTCTTCTTGTCGTCGTCCCCTACCCCCCCCCCACCACCTCTCTCTCTCCCCTCTAGCCCTGGGTCTAGGATTTCTTAATTCGGCACTGACTATCCCCCATAGTAGAAAAGTGTAGCTATTCTATTGGTCAGCTTGTCATTCTGTGTGAGAAAGAAATAGCCCATTCCAAACAGACTCTGGGACACTTGTGGGATGAAACAGTAGATCCCGCATTCATACAACCAGTCGGCCTCGGCTACATCCCAACATGGTGAAAAGCATTGAGGCTGATGCATCAGATCAGCACGTTTAGCTCAGAATGGTGATTAACTATGATTTCTTCATGTTATAAACACAGCAATGCTCACAAGGCAGTAGGCTACGAGCAAATGCTCTTTCCATAATGTAATTATTGGGAAAACACCATTGTGAGCGGTTTCATAGAACTGTAGAAGAGGGGAGATGTAATATGAAACAACTAGCATGGGTTGCTAAAATGACCAGGATTGTACCTTTGGCTACTAGACAATGACAGAAAGTTGATTTGAAAACCAATAGAATGTGACAGAAAAAGGCTACTGGTTTCAATGGCATATGGAAGACTTTAGAAAATAATTGCCTGCATGTTTGGTCTGATTTTGTCTCGGCTACTTTGAAGCATGCCTCATAATATGTAATAAAACATTCAAGTTTCAAACAATTAGGTATATGTTTTCAAGACCGATACTGCATCCAGCTCATTGCAAAGTACTGTGTGACGCACTACAACCTGCCTAGTTGCCAATGTACTTGAATGGCGAATGGGAAGCGTGCTTCAATGACCCGTTGAGAAATAAAAATAGTAGCTCTTTTTAATCCTGGCCATTTTTTTGGGTTGTTGTTTTTTTTTACATCTGATTGCCTTTAAAACTGTTGCGCAATGACTGGTCTTATTACAGTTTTTCCCAATTGCTAAAACACAATTTTGCAAACTAGGCTGGTTATATCAAAACACTTAACACAATTCACAAAACCACACACCCAAACTGCAAAATACCTCATAGATCATGCAAAATGAAGCACTGCAACCAAAACTACATATAGCATTATCAAAATCAAAGGTTTGCACGAAATGGCACACACTTCATTCATATTACGAGATTTTTGTCTAACCAACTACACACTGTTGGGCATAATGAAAAGCACTCTCATCTTTAGTATGCTTTGCCATAATACTAAAATAGTTCAAATTGTAGAAAATTCTTCAGATGCACAGAAATAGTTGCAGATACACACACATGCTGTTGAAACATTTTGTTTTTTATTTTTCACCAAAACAAGTCAGTGCAACATATGCACAGCAGATATATTTACATTGGACTGAACAAAAATATGCTCACAAAAAAACAGTAAACTGAAAAAGAAAATTGCTGAAAAAATGTGCAGAAAAAATATATAGCAAAAAAAAAGAGGCAAGAAAAATAATTAGTCAGCATCTTGCCGCACAGCTGGGTCTGGCCACAACGCCTCGTCCACATCACACGCAATATCTTCCCTTGCCAGACATCGAGGGAAGAAGCGCCTTGAGTGCCTTATCCATCCCTGAATCGCACCCACATCAATCTCATCACATGCCTCTTCCATAGCCTGCACAAGAGGCATGCGCACAAAGGGCTGCCTGTCGTATACCTTCCACCGCCATGCTGAAAATAACTCTTCTATGGAGTTCAGAAATGGTGAGTATGGTGGGAGGTATTGCACGAGAAATGGTGGGTGGTCAGCAAACCAGTTTTGGACTGGGGCTGCACGATGAAAGCTCACGTTGACCCATACTACAACGTACCGGGTTCTTTGATGGTCTGCATCATTCATACGCTCTGGTGGTGTCTGTCCAGAAATGTGAGAATATGGGCTGTGTTGTATGGTCCAAGGTTGGCATGACGGTGGAGGACACCGTGCGTATTGGAGATGGCAGCGCACATTGTGATGTTCCCACCACGTTGGCCAGGAACATCTATAATGGCTCTGTGGCCAATGACGTTTCTCCCCCTTCTTCTGTTCTTGAACCCAGCCTCATCTATAAAGATGAACTCATGTGGGATTGCATGAGCATCCATTTCCAGTACTCCCTGAAAACAAAGAACAAAAGCAGTCAATATGGTGTTATCCAGTACACTGGGAAACAATGTTGCGTGTAGTGTACTGCAGTCAATATTGTACTTACATCCACATATGCTCGTCTGACCTCTTTGTTTTTTTGAGAGTTTCTCTCAAACGGCACCTTATAAAGTTGTTTCATTCTGATTTGGTTTCGCTTGAGAATGTGAGCCAATGTGGACAGACTGACTCGTTGAATGTTGTTGAATATGGTGTTGTCTTGGATGATGTGGCTTTGAATTTCTCGTAATCTGATTTCATTATTTTCCGAAACCAAGTTTACAATGGCAGCTTCCTGTACCCTGGTGAACATTTGGCCCCTTCCTCCACCATGGTTGCGTCTCTCAGTCCTTTAGAAAAACAAAAAAACAAAAAAATAGGGCTTGGACAATGAATCCTAAAGATATTTCCCCCACAGTAGAGTAAATTCTACAGGACATTTGTGCAGTTAGTGTATGACATCAGCCATTCATGAAGTAAACAGGTGTTACCCAACTGATACACTATGACATGGGGTGTACTACATAGTGTGAAAGAAGTGTCGGTTACATACCTGTACTCCAGTCTACATGTCCGGATGACACAGTTAAACGGCTCAAGTTGGGCTGCACTCTCTGTCCAGCCTCTCGCATTGTCAGTCCATGGTTGATGACATGATCAACTAAGGTTGCTCTGATTTCATTTGAAAGTTGTTATCTTCTTTGGCCATGAACTCCTCTACCAGCTCTACCCCTACCTCTCACTCTTCCTCCCCCTCTCATCCTCCCTCTTCCCCTTCCTCTCTCTGCAACGGCTTCCATTGTTGTTGTAAAGCAAAAGGTGCTGACCTGTGGTCTTTTCATAGTGCTTACTTCCTGATTGAAGTGGTAACAATTAACCATTGAGGTGTTTGGCCAGGTGGCACATGTAGTGTCATTTTGAATGGCAGTGTTTTGAAATGGCAAACGTGACTTTATGTCAGATTGTCGTGTCTTATGCAGAGAACCGTGTGCAGTGCATTTGAAAAGTGCCATTTTGAATTGCAAAATGTGTGTAAAGCAGAAAATGTGTTTAGACTTTTGGAGACTTGACAAGAGGTTTTGCTCTCTGTGTGTCAGTTTAAATAATTGTGCTGTGCATGTCATTTTAGTGTGTTGGTAATTGGAAAAAACTGTAAAGCATTTTCACTCCAGCAGCAGCAAACAGCTGTTAGAGCTGAATCAGCAGCTCTCGCTACATCAATTAATAGGCTAAAATGCATTATTTCGCAATGGGAATGTTATTTTATTCATCAGCATTTCATTTATTTAATTTTGCCCAAAAGGCGGATATTACCGGCTAACAGAAACCCTGGAATGTGTGTGTGTGTGTGTGTGTGTGTGTGTGTGTGTGTGTGTGTGTGTGTGTGTGTGTGTGTGTGTGTGTGTGTGTGTGTGTGTGTGTGTGTGTGTGTGTGTGTGTGTGTGTGTGTGTGTGTGTGTGTGTAGTATAAAGAAGAAAAACAAACAAATAGAGAAGATGTAGTAATTGTGGTGGAACATGTCTGCTGGAGGAAACACTATGAATCCTGAGAGGAATGAACTGCAAGATAGAGAGAGTGGGTGAGAAATATAGAGAGAGAGAGAGATGGGGGAGAAATAGAGAAAAAGAGAGAGACAGAGAGGGAGAGAGAGGGGGGGTGAGAAAGAGAGAGAGAGAGAGAGAGAGAGAGAGAGAGAGAGAGAGAGGGAGAGATGTGGGGGTGAGAAATAGAGAAAGAGAGAGAGAGAGAGAGAGAGAGAGAGAGAGAGAGAGAGAGAGAGAGAGAGAGAGAGGGAGAGATGTGGGGGTGAGAAATAGAGAGAGAGACAGAGAGAGAGAGAGAAAAAGCGAGGGAGACAGAGAGGGAGAGAGAGATAGAGGGGTGTGATAAATATAGAAAGAGAGAAAGAGAGGGAGCTAGAGAGAGAGAGGGGGTGAGAAATAGAGAAAGAGAGAGAGATGGGGAGAGAAATAGAGAGAGAGAGACAGAGAGGGAGATAGAGAGAGAGATGGGGTTGAGAAATAGAGAGAGAGAGACAGAGGGAGCTAGAGAGAGAGACAGAGGGAGCTAGAGAGAGAGAAAGAGAGAGAGAAAGAGAGAGAGGGGGGTGAGAAATATAGAGAGAAAGATGTGGGGGTGAGAGAAAAAGAGAGGGAGAAAGAGAGAGAAAGAGAGAATGAGAGAGAGGGGGTGAGAGCAAGAGAGAGAGTAGAGCGAGAGAAAGTCAAAATGTGTTAGTATAGAACTGTGTGTGAGAGAGAGAAAGTCAAAATGTGTTAGTATAGGACTTTGTGTGAGAGAGATGCTCCTTCTCAGACTGCAGTAATCACTGCAGCAGGGAAACAGAAACTGACACTGAATACAAATGATCCTATAGATATTCAATACACTCACAACACAGCAGACCAATAAACCCAAAATAACAACACACACTCAAACTCACTCGTACTGCACACAGGCACGCACACACACACATGCATGCACACGGACACACACACACATTCATTCACAAGCACTGACAGTATCTTCTCAGACCACTCACTCAGTTGAAGTTGTCCATCTAGTTTAAGAAGTAAACAAACCATATGTAGGCTTACTATACCTCCTGAGGAGAGGAGAAGGATGGGGAAGAGAAGAGAGAACGGGGGAAGAAGGGAAAAGAAGAGAGAATGAGGGAAGGGAAGAGAAGAGAGAACGAGGGAAGAAGGGAAGAGAAGAGAAAAATAGACAAAGCGATAATAGAGAACATGGAGAAAAAAAGACATTTCCTAATAAGAAATGGGACCAACTAGCTACAGACTGTATTGATCCAGAAATGGGAACATATAGCGATGGCTATAGAATACCTTTGGCTACAGAACACCTTTGGAAAAACAACACAATTGGCTATAGAACACCGTTGGCTAAAGAACACCGTTGGCTACAGAACACCATTGGCTATAGAATACTGTTGGCTATCGAATTCCGATTGCTATAGAATACCTTTGGCTATAGATCCTCCGTTGGCTATAGAACACCGTTGGCTGTAGAACACCGTTGGCTATAGAATACCGATGGCCATAGAATATCGTTGGCTATAGAACACCGTTGGCTACAGAACACCTTTGGCTATAGAATACCGTTGGCTATAGAATTCCGATTGCTATAGAATATCGTTGGCTATAGAACACCGTTGGCTATAGAACACCGTTGGCTATAGAACACCGTTGGCTATAGAACACCGATGGCTATAGAACACCGTTGGCTATAGAACACCGATGGCTATAGAATACCGTTGGCTATAGAACACCGATGGCTATAGAATACCGTTGGCTATAGAACACCGTTGGCTATAGAACACCGATGGCTATAGAATACCGTTGGCTATAGAAAACCGTTGGCTATAGAATACCGTTGGCTATAGAATACCGTTGGCTATAGAACACCGTTGGCTATAGAACACCGATGGCTATAGAATACCGTTGGCTGTAGAACACCGTTGGCTATAGAACACCGATGGCTATAGAATACCGTTGGCTGTAGAACACCGTTGGCTATAGAACACCGTTGGCTATAGAACACCGATGGCTATAGAACACCGTTGGCTGTAGAACACCATTTGCTATAGAACACCGTTGGCTATAGAACACCGATGGCTATAGAACACCGTTGGCTATAGAACACCGATGGCTATAGAACACCGTTGGCTGTAGAACACCGATGGCTATAGAACACCGATGGCTATAGAACACCGTTGGCTATAGAACACCGATGGCTATAGAACACCGTTGGCTGTAGAACACCGATGGCTATAGAACACCGTTGGCTATAGAACACCGATGGCTATAGAACACCGTTGGCTATAGAACACCGATGGCTATAGAACACCGTTGGTTATAGAACACAGTTGGCTATAAAACACAGTTGGCTAAAGAACACCTTTGGCTTTAGAACACCGTTGGCTGTAGAACACCGTTGGCCATAGAACATCACTGGCTATAGAACACAGTTGGCTATAAAACACCGTTGGTTATAGAACACAGATGGCTATAGAACAACGTTGGCTATAGAACACCGTTGGCTATAGAACACCGATGGCTATAGAACACCGTTGGCTATAGAACACCTTTGGTTATAGAACACAGTTGGCTATAAAACACAGTTGGCTAAAGAACACCTTTGGCTTTAGAACACCGTTGGCTGTAGAACACCGTTGGCTATAGAATACTGATGGCTATTGAACACCGTTGGCTATAGAACACCTTTGACTAAAGAAAACCTTTGGCTATAGAAAACTGTTGGCTATAGAATACTGTTGGCTATGGAACAGCTTTGGCTACAGAACACCGTTGGCTATAGAACACCGTTGGCTATAGAATACCGTTAACAATAGAATACCTTTGGCAATAGAACCTTTGTTGGCTATAGAATACCGTTGGCTATAGAATACCTTTGGCAATGGAACCTTTTTTGGCTATAGAATACCGTTAACAATAGAAAACCTTTGGCTATAGAATACCTTTGGCAATAGAACCTTGGTTGGCTATAGAATCCCGTTAACAATAGAATACCTTTGGCAATTAAACCTTTGTTGGCTATAGAATCCCGTTAACAATAGAGGACCTTTGGCTATAGAACCTTTGTTGGCTATAGAATACCGTTAACAATAGAAAACCTTTGGCTATAGATCCTTTGTTGGCTATAGAATACCGTTAACAATAGAAAACCTTTGGCTATAGATCCTTTGTTGGCTATAGAATACCGTTAACAATAGAACACCTTTGGCAATAGAACCTCCATTGGCAATAGAATTCCGATGGCTATAGAACACTGATGGCTATTGAACACCGTTGGCTATAGAACACTGATGGCTTATGAACACCGTTGGCAATAGAACCTTTGTTGGCTATAGAATACCGTTAACAGTAGAAAACCTTTGGCTATAGAATACCTTTGGCAATAGAACCTTTGTTGGCTATAGAATACCGTTAACAGTAGAAAACCTTTGGCTATAGAATACCTTTGGCAATAGAACCTTTGTTGGCTATAGATTACCGTTAACAATAGAATACCTTTGGTAATAGAACCTTTGTTGGCTATAGAATACCGTTAACAATAGACAACCTTTGGCTATGGAATACCGTTGGTAATAGAACCTTTGTTGGCTATAGAATACCTTTGGCTATAGATCTCCGATGGCTATAGAATATCGATGGCTATAGAATACCGTTGGCTATAGAACCTCCATTGACTATAAAATCCTGTTGACTGTAGAACACCATTTGTATGTAGAACACCGTTGGCCATAGAACACATTTTGGCTATAGAACACCTTTGGCTATAGAACACCGTTGGCTGTAGAACACCGTTGGCTATAGAACACCGTTGGCTATAGAACACCGTTGGCTGTAGAATACCGATGGCTATAGAACACCTTTGGCTATGTAACACCGTTGGCAATAGAACAATGTTGGCTGTAGAACACCGTTTGCTATAGAACAACGTTGGCTGTAGAACACCGTTGGCTATAGAACACCTTTGGCTATAGAACCTTTGTTGGCTATAGAATACCGTTAACAATAGAAAACCTTTGGCTATGGAATACCTTTGGCAATAGAACCTTTGTTGGCTATAGAATACAGTTAACAATAGAAAACCTTTGGCTATAGAACCTTTGTTGGCTATAGAATACCGTTAACAATAGAAAACCTTTGGCTATAGAACCTTTGTTGGCTATAGAATACAGTTAACAATAGAAAACCTTTGGCTATAGAACCTTTGTTGGCTATAGAATACCGTTAACAATAGAAAACCTTTGGCTATAGAACCTTTGTTGGCTATAGAATACCGTTAACAATAGAATACCTTTGGCAATAGAACCTTTGTTGGCTATAGAATACAGTTAACAATAGAAAACCTTTGGCTATAGAACCTTTGTTGGCTATAGAATACCGTTAACAATAGAACACCTTTGGCAATAGAACCTCCGTTGGCAATAGAATTCCTTAGGCAATAGAACCTCCATTGGCAATAGAATTCCTTAGGCAATAGAACCTCCATTGGCAATAGAATTCCGATGGCTATAGAACACTGATGGCTATTGAACACCGTTGGCTATAGAACAGCTTTGGCTACAGAACACCGTTGGCTATAGAACAGCGTTGGCTATAGAATACCGTTAACAATAGAATACCTTTGGCTATAGAACACCATTGGCTGCAGAACACCGTTGGCAATAGAAAACCTTTGGCTATAGAATATCGTTGGCAATAGAACCTTTGTTGGCTATAGAATACCGTTAACAATAGAAAACCTTTGGCAATAGAACCTTTGTTGGCTATAGAATACCGTTAACAATAGAATACCTTTGGCAATAGAACCTTTGTTGGCTATAGAATACCGTTAACAAATAGAATACCTTTGGCTATGGAATACCGTTGGCAATAGAACCTTTGTTGGCTATAGAATACCGTTAACAATAGAAAACCTTTGGTAATAGAATCTTTGTTGGCTATAGAATACCGTTAACAATAGAAAACCTTTGGTAATAGAAACTTTGTTGGCTATAGAATACCGTTAACAATAGAAAACCTTTGGCAATAGAACCTTTGTTGGCTATAGAATACCGTTAACAAATAGAATACCTTTGGCTATTGAATACCGTTGGCAATAGAACCTTTGTTGCCTATAGAATACCGTTAACAATAGAAAACCTTTGGTAATAGAACCTTTGTTGGCTATAGAATACCGTTAACAATAGAAAACCTTTGGCTATGGAATACCGTTGGCAATAGAAAACCTTTGGTAATAGAACCTTTGTTGCCTATAGAATACCGTTAACAATAGAAAACCTTTGGTAATAGAACCTTTGTTGGCTATAGAATACCGTTAACAATAGAAAACCTTTGGCTATGGAATACCGTTGGCAATAGAAAACCTTTGGTAATAGAACCTTTGTTGCCTATAGAATACCGTTAACAATAGAAAACCTTTGGCTATGGAATACCGTTGGTAATAGAACCTTTGTTGGCTATAGAATACCGTTAACAATAGAAAACCTTTGGCTATGGAATACCTTTGGCAATAGAACCTTTGTTGGCTATAAAATACCGTTAACAATAGAAAACCTTTGGCTATAGAACTTTGTTGGCTATAGAATACCGCTAACAATAGAATACCTTTGGCTATGGAATACCATTGGCAATAGAACCTTTGTTGGCTATAGAGTACCGTTAACAATAGAAAACCTTTGGCTATAGAATACCGTTAACAATAGAAAACCTTTGGCTATGGAATACCGTTGGCAATAGAACCTTTGTTGGCTATAGAATACAGTTAACAATAGAACACCTTTGGATATAGAATACCGTTAACAATAGAATACCTTTGGCAATAGAACCTTTGTTGGCTATAGAATACCGTTAACAATAGAAAACCTTTGGCAATAGAACCTTTGTTGGCTATAGAATACCGTTAACAATAGAGAACCTTTGGCAATAGATCCTTTGTTGGCTATAGAATACCGTTAACAATAGAACACCTTAAGCAATAGAAACTTTGTTGGCTCTAGAATACCGTTAACAATAGAAAACCTTTGGCTATAGAATACCTTTGGCAATAGAACCTCCGTTGGCAATAGAATACCGATGGCTATTGAATAATGTTGGCTATAGAATACCTTTGGCTATAGAACTCCGATGGCTATAGAATACCGATGGCTATAGAATACCGTTGGCCATAGAACCTCCATTGACTATAAAATCCTGTTGACTGTAGAACACCATTTGTATGTAGAACACTGTTGGCCATAGAACACCTTTGGCTATAGAACACCTTTGGCTATAGAACACCATTGGGTGTAGAACACCGTGGGCTATAGAACACCATTGGCTATAGAACACCATTGGCTATAGAACAACGTTGGCTGTAGAACACCGTTGGCTATAGAACACCGTTGGCTGTAGAACACCATTGGCTGTTGAAAACTGTTGGCTGTAGAACACCTTTGGCTATAGAACACCGTTTGCTATAGAACACCGTTATCTATAGAACACTGTTGGCTGTAGAACACCGTTGGCTATAGAACACCAATGGCTATAGAACACCATTGGCTATAGAATACCTTTGGCTATAGAATACCTTTGGCTATAGAGCCTCCGTTGACTATTGAATACCGTTGACTATAGAATACCGTTGTTTATAGGATACCGTTGGCTGTAGAACACCGTTGCTTATAGGATACCGTTGGCTATAGAACACCGTTGGCTGTAGAACACTGTTGGCTATAGAACACCGTTGGCTGTAGAACACCGTTGGCTATAGAACACCGTTGGCTGTAGAATACCGATGGCTATAGAATACCTTTGACTATAGAATACCATTGTTTATAGGATACCGTTGGCTATAGAACACCGTTGGCTGTAGAACACCGTTGGCTATAGAACAACGTTGGCTGTAGAACACCATTGGCTATAGAACACCGTTGGCTGTAGAATACCGATGGCTATAGAACACCTTTGGCTATAGAACACCGTTGGCTGTAGAATACCGATGGCGATAGAATACCTTTGACTATAGAATACCGTTGTTTATAGGATACCGTTGGCTATAGAACACCGTTGGCTGTAGAACACCGTTGGCTATAGAACACCGATGGCTATAGAATACCGTTGGCTGTAGAATACCGATGGCGATAGAATACCTTTGACTATAGAATACCGTTGTTTATAGGATACCGTTGGCTGTAGAATACCGATGGCTATAGAATACCTTTGACCGTGGAATAAGTTTGAGATTAGCATAGAATTGTGTGATGGTTATTATTCATAATCACACATGGGGACAGGGGAACTGTCAGGTGTGTAAGTGTATGTTGATGTTGATGTGTGTGTGTGTGTGTGTGTGTGTGTGTGTGTGTGTGTGTGTGTGTGTGTGTGTGTGTGTGTGTGTGTGTGTGTGTGTGTGTGTGTGTGTGTGTGTGTGTGTCAGAGAGCGAGAGAGTGTGATAGAGTGTATCGGCCCATTAGTCTTTCAAAAAAGTACCTTCCACATACTAAAAGTCTCTGGTTAAGTGGTAGGTACCTGCTGCAGGTTTGTGTGTGTGTGTATGTAGGTGTGTGTATCGCCAAGCACCAGGGCACTTAAAAGTGGTTTAAGTGCTACCGAACATCACATTTCAATCAAAAACAAAAAAGGCAGTTGAAATCACACACACACACTTACACTGTTCTACTGAACAGCACAACCGCTGACTGACTCCTGCACCGCAGCTCCCACAGTGCACCGAGAAGTGTCCACTCAAAGCACATCTCAACCCTCTCTCTCGCTCTCTGTCTCTGTCTCTGTCTCTGTCTCTGTCTCTGTCTCTGTCTCTGTCTCTGCTCTGTCTGTCTGTCTGTCTGTCTGTCTGTCTGTCTGTCTGTCTGTCTGTCTGTCTGTCTCTCTCTCTCTCTCTCTCTCTCTCTCTCTGTCTCGCTCTCTCTCTCTCTGTCTCTCTCTCTCTCTGTCTCTCTCTGTCTCTCTCTGTCTCTCTCTTTCTTTCTCTGTCTCTCCCTCTGTCCCTGTCTCTCTGTCTCTCTCTGTTTCTCTTTCCCTCTTTCTCGGTTTTGTGGAAAACTGTCTTTCTCTAATCAGATGTGCTCACTAAAGGTATGTGAATGGAGGACATTAATATTTCACTAAACTGCATTCTGAGGATATCAATAATAAAATGCTATATTTTATATAAATATTCAAAAAATGAAGCCAGACTTTTCCCACCGTTGGGCATTAAAGTTAAATGCGTAACAAACCAGCAGTCTCCCATACAAAATGTAGCTACACTTAGTGTGTAGTTGTGTGTGTGTGTGTATTTCCTTGACACATCTTTAGCTCCCCTCTCACACAGGCCATCTGTGCGTGTCCCAGTACTAGAATAGAGAGAGGCTCTCTGACACTTAGTCAACTGGTCTGAATCACAACACTCAGTATGACAAGCAGCTTCTGATGCAGGACAAAAGCACTCTGACATTAGAGAGAGATATGCTGGCAGACACACACACACACACACACACACCACACACACACACACACACACACACACACACACACACACACACACACACACACACACACACACACACACACCACACACACACACACACACACACACACACACACACACACACACACACAACACACACTCACCGTGGTGAGATGTCACAGCCCTGCTGCATGAAGGCCCCCAGTGAGAACCAGAGAGAGTTGAAGATGCCAAACTCATTGGGTGGCTGGTCATTGGGGCCTAGCTCAGTAGAGCCCTCTTCTGGCTCCTCCGCATGCCACTCATACGGACTGAAACGACTCACCTGGAGACAGAGGAGAGAGGATCATATGAGTCGGCCAGGAGGGGCTAGTTAGCTTTTATTCCAGCCCAGCTCTACACAGCTGATTCAACTGATTGTGGTCACACACACACTCACCAGAAACAGCACCACACTGACTCCTATGTAAGCGAAGACGATACACATCCAGATCTCATAGGCCAGAGGGTCCAGGAAGGAGAACACTCCAGGTTTAGACTTCTGGGGCTTCTTGATCATGATGGAGATCCCCAAGGACATAAAGGGCTTAGAGAAGTCTATCACCTCCTCACGGACCAGGGTTATAGTCAGAGGGGCGACCGCTATCTCTGCTTTCTACAGGAGGTAGGAGGGAGGTGGGGAGAAGGGTGAGGGAGAGTGGGAAGGGGGAAAAAGAGGGATGGATGGATGGCGGAATGGGGAGAGTAATGGAGGGGGGAGGTAGAGAGAGGGAGGGATGGGGAGAGGGACGGATGGATAGATGGGGAGGGAAGGAGGGAAAGGACGATGGGAAAGGAAGATTGAGAGAGAAAATAATTCATAAAGGCCAGACACAGAAAACTAGAATACAAATCAACCATGAAGGTCTCTCTTTCAATCCACCACATACACCAGGGAGAGAACATCCTTATTACAGTGCTGTAACAATTCACCTTGGATTCATATAATCAACAACACACTGTCTACTATATGTCTGTTCAATTATGCATTCTCCCTACAAGGGAAGAAAGGGAATGAGAGAATTAAGAGAAAGACAAAGAGAGGGGAGAGAGAAAGAGGTGAAGAAAGGATTAGAGAAACCAGACAGAAAAACAGGAGCACGAGAGAGAGAAAGAGAGAGAGAGAAGGAGAGAGAGAGTGAGAGAGAAAGAGAGAGAGAGAAGGAGAGAGAGAGAGAGAGAGAAAGAGAGAGAGAGAAGGAGAGAGAGAGTGAGAGAGAAAGAGAGAGAGAGAAGGAGAGAGAGAGAGAGAGAGAGAAAGAGAGAGAGAGAAGGAGAGAGAGAATGAGAGAGAAAGAGAGAGAGAGAAGGAGAGAGAGAGAAAGAGCGAGAGAGAGAAAGAGAGCAAGAGCGAGAAAGTAAGAGTGCGAAAGGGAGAGAGGGAGAGAAAGTAAGATTGCGAGAGGGAGAGAGAGAAAGTAAGATTGCGAGAGGGAGAAAGATAAAGTAAGAGTGCGAGAGAGAGAGAGAGAGAGAGAGACAGAGAGAGAGAGAGAGAAAGAGAGAGAGAGAGAGAGAGAGAGAGAGAGGAACAGATAAATACATTATCTCCCCTCAGCTAGAACAGATCGCTGATTGGCCACGACTGGGAATGTTAGGAATTATTCAAAAAGAATGAACTGTGGGATTGGTAATGACTCATTCTGTAAAAATGTGCTTACGGAGCGAGAACACACACATGTACAGCACAGTCGCTGGAGTCAGAACACACAGACACAAGCACACACCACCGATATGGTCAGTGAGCAGCCTGGTTTTAGAAAATGTACAAGGTAGATTTGTCATCAACTGATTACAGCCACTGCTCCAATGTGAGTACCGGCAGGCAGCTGGAGGAAATATGACTGAATCATGAGAGAAATGAAGCACAGTGGATGAGAGGGAGCGATAACAGCATGGGACTACATAGGAGACAGACAGCAGACGACAGATATTATTTAGATAGGGGTCGGAGACAAAGCTGGTGCGGAGGCTAGGGGTTAGATTATTACAAGTGTGAAAGACAAAATGGGTTAGGGCAAGGGTACAGTAGATTTACCAACCCTGGGTTAGAGAACCATGTTAAAGATGAACTAGTCTTCTACATCAGCCTGAGAGATCAGGATCACATTTCAGGTCCTTTAGACCAGTGTTTTCTTTTCCTGGTCCTGGGGACCCAGGACGCATTTTTATTTTTGCCCCAGCACTACACACCTGATTCCACTAATCAAAGGTTTGATGATGAGTTGATTAGTGGAATCAGGTCTGAAGTGCTTGGGCAAAAACTACAACATATCCCTTTGTGCCCCCAGGACCAGGATGAAGAAATACTGCTTTAGGCACATCTCCTGGTGATGGAGAACTGCAAATTATGCAATTGGTTGAAATGTCTTGTCTGTCTAATTAAAAAGTACTTTTACAGTATCTAACAATGTAGATGCATGTTGTTTAGTAAGATCTAACTCTCCTAAATCAAAAGATAAGTAAATGTAACCTTTATTTAACTAGACAAGTCGGTTAAGAACAAACTCTTATTTACAATGACGGCCTACACCGGCCAAACACAGACAACGCTGGGCCAATTGTGTGCAGCCCTATGGGACTCCCAATCATGGCCGGTTGTGATACAGATTGGATTTGAACCAGGGTGTCTGTAGTGATGCCTCTTAGCACTGAGATGCAGTGCCTTAGACCTCTGCACCACTCGGGAGCCCAAGTATAACTACATCAAACTCTAAAGATAAGGAAATAAAAGTATCAATTTCCAAAATCCATCTATATATCCCCCCATCCATTCCTCCCTCCCTCCATCCCTTCCTCTCTCCATCCCTCCCTCCCTCCCTCCCTCCATCCCTTCCTCTCTCCATCCTTACCCCATAGACCAGTTCTCCCACCATGCCATTCCTTCCTCTCTCCATCCTTACCCCATAGACCAGTTCTCCCACCATGCCATTCCTTCCTCTCTCCATCCTTACCCCATAGACCAGTTCTCCCACCATGCCATTCCTTCCTCTCTCCATCCTTACCCCATAGACCAGTTCTCCCACCATGCCATTCCTTCCTCTCTCCATCCTTACCCCATAGACCAGTTCTCCCACCATGCCATTCCAGATCTTGGTCTCGGGGTCTCTGGCGCCGTACTTGCCGTCAGGGACGATGGCGATCTTGTACTTGATGCCGATGTGTTTGGCGATCTCTGAGGCCAAGTCCACGCAGTAGCCCTCGAACTGGTCATTCCCCTCAAACATCTCCCAGTTCTTCTTCAGCATCACATATGGACCTTCCTACATCCACAAACACACCAATCAGAGACAGAGAGGGTGGCGCGGGGAGGTCAAACTGACCAATGAACTCACACTGACCACTGACTAACAAATCAGGGGCCTCTTTTGGAGAGGGAGGAGCTTTTTGGAATGACATTCAGCCGGCGCCAAAACCTCCACTGGATGACAGTATCACAGTGATTGAGACAGAATAGGCATTTTATGACAACCAAAGAAAATATTACAGGGCATTTTAAAAGGCCACTGTGTGAGGAGCACTGTTTTATATCATCATAGTCTGTGACTGGTGCCAAGTTTATGTACTCTGTCTTCCCTCTAAGACTAAGCACCTCCTCTTGAAGAAAAAGGCTGACTCCACACAGATGATGTATGTTAAGAAGAACAAGTGAACAACAGAACGGTAGAAGAGAGAGGTCAGCAGCTATAGAGCAGAGAGGTAGCAGGTCTGGAGGTAGATACACAGAGAAGCTGAATTCTCTGTCTGGAGAGAACCTTTACACCTCAAACAGGAGAAATTAGCAGTAAGAACACACACAGGCAAGCGAACACACACACACCCTGACTGACACGCACATCCGTCAGGAGCTTGTAGCTCCAGAGAGACACCCAGGTGGTACAAGGCCTGAGGCCTCTTCCTCTAGTCTACAGAACTATCATCTGACGTAGCAGATTACACTCCCAGATTCAAATGATTGAAGGTATGGAATGTGAAAGGAAGCTATTATAGTAATCACACTCATAGGCTTTCAAATGGTTTATACATCTATCAAATTAATTGAAATAGCTGTATAAACACTATATGACATGTAAAAAATGATCAAATTGATGTACACGTTTTCATTTATAATGTTCATTTACAAGTGAAATTGATACATTTCAAGAGACTTATTTCCTGGCTCACCAAGGAACCTGGCAGAATAAAGCGTACAGGTACATAGGTCACATCAAATAAAACATATCGTTTTTACACAAATAAAAGGGGGAAATATAAATGCATAACATTTTTAGAGACATGTTTACATTGTATCAGTTACATACCATTAGTCTAGAATGATATCACAAAAGAAACACATCTTAAGCCATACTGGGCTATGTTCTAACTTGAGGTGTGTACAGTACACTGTAACTCAATGTAAATGGGAGAGTTGTGTGAATATTAGTTACTCACACGGATCTCAAGGTAGAATCAAGCCTTATGTGCATATATTTGCATTTATCAAGTGGCTAAACATTAATAGAATGTACATTATCTTACTGCAGAATCTTGTCACATTTGTACATGTTGTCCAAGCATCAAAGCACATGTATTTTTCTAAACCTCATTATCATACACACATTAGCAGCCCCTCTGAGATCTCTCTCTCTCTCTCTCTCTCTCTCTCTCTCTCTCTCTCTCTCTCTCTCTCTCTCTCTCTCTCTCTCTCAACATGAATCACTGTTAATGAAGTCACAAACACACTCAGAGATTCTCCCAAACATAGCAGTGCTGCTCCAACCTACAAATCCATAGTTAGGTCTTAAAGACATAATCCACACCAAAATCATCTCATCAACAGTCTAAACCCGAGCTGAGTTCATATTCCATGCCATCTGTTGTGAAGGTACATAATATGTGTCTTATTTTATTAGACGGTACAAAATGGCCGATCTTAAAATATGAATCCTAATGTACTGTACTGTGTATGAGGATCTAGAGAACAGTTGGTGTACTGTACTGTGTATGAGGATCTAGAGAACAGATGTTGTACTGTACTGTGTATGAGGATCTAGAGAACAGATGCTGTACTGTACTGTGTATGAGGATCTAGAGAACAGATGATGTACTGTACTGTGTATGAGGATCTAGAGAACAGATGGTGTACTGACTGTGTATGAGAATCTAGAGAACAGATGGTGTCCTGTACTGTGTATGAGGATCTAGAGAACAGATGGTGTACTGACTGTGTATGAGGATCTAGAGAACAGACGGTGTACTGTACTGTGTATGAGGATCTAGAGAACAGATGGTGTACTGACTGTGTATGAGGATCTAGAGAACAGATGGTGTAGATAGAACATGGGCTCATCTTGATTTTAGTCTACTTATGACTTTGGATAAGTCTCATTCTAACCCTGCCTCACTGTTCTGAAAATATTAGCATATTAAAACGGCAATAGTTTAACACCAGAATAGATGACTTTGTAGAGTATTTAGCAGTGATAGTACACACACGCACGAACGTATGCATGCACAAACCTTTGCTTTGCCAACAGTGGGTTATTTCATGTTTAAACCACTTAAAATGTTGTTATCAGTGTGTTGCAGACTCTTTTGCTACAGTGTGTGTGTGTGTGTGTGTGTGTGTGTGTGTGTGTGTGTGTGTGTGTGGGTGTGTGTGTGTGTGTGTGTGTGTGTGTGTGTGTGTGTGTGTGTGTGTGTGTGTGTGTGTGTGTGTGTGTGTGTGTGTGTGTTTTATTGCAGTGTGTTCAGTCTCGGGGCAGGTGCATGGAGGGATACTGGGAGTGTGCTTGAAAAAGTGACGTTTTCTCTGCTGAACACCACGTCAGATGTCTTACATGAGAATGGAGGAAAAGGGAGAGAGGAAAGGAGGGAGGAAAGAGAGGGCAGAGACAGTGTTGAGATGGCAAGAGAGAGAGAGAGAGGTTTACATGGGAGAAGATAAGGTTAAGGGGAGAAAGTGAAAAGCGAGGTGAGAGAGAAAATAGAGAGAGAGGTTTTAGTGGTGAATGGTCCAGGTAGATAAGACATGAAACAGGAGAACAGCAGCAGAGGGGGCTAACAGGGGCGTCGTCATGGTGATGCAACATACATTTCAGTCGTCACAGACAACATGTCGCATCTGGCACACACACACATGCGCGCGCACACACAGCTCCCAGTAGCGTGCGTGCGTGCGTGCGTGCATGTGTGTGTGTGTGCAATTGTTATGTTCTCTATGAGTGAAGGTGTGTCTATGTATGCATACGCTTTGAGGTTGTGCTTTTTGTGACAGTATGCGCAGTCTGTGTGGGTGTGTGTGTTTCTGCACGAATGGCCCCTGACAGATCTGTGTGTCTTTTTCTCAGCACCCAGTCTAATTCCTTCAAAAATACAAAAGCATTACGGAATACAATCCTTTTCAAATTCCCAGAACATCCAAAAAGATAATTCCCAAAACATTCAAACTTCCTGTGTCTGCAGTTCCCACATAGAGAAGAACAAGCAAAGGCATGACAGAGAAAATGTAGATAGATAGATAGATAGATAGATAGATAGATAGATAGATAGATAGATAGATAGATAGATAGATAGATAGATAGATAGATAGATAGATAGATAGATAGATAGATAGATAGATAGATAGATAGATAGATAGATAGATAGATAGATAGATAGATAGATAGATAGATAGATAGATAGATAGATAGATAGATAGATAGATAGATAGATAGAGAGATAGAGAGATAGATAGATAGATAGATAGATAGATAGATAGATAGATAGATAGATAGATAGATAGATAGATAGATAGATAGATAGATAGATAGATAGATAGATAGATAGATAGATAGATAGATAGATAGATAGATAGATAGATAGATAGATAGATAGATAGATAGATAGATAGATAGATAGATAGATAGATAGAGTGGCCTGCCGGTCGGTTCATCTGTGTCTTCCTGTGATTCCTCTTCTCTCAATTCCACAGCAATAGAATTGCAGAGCGATAGAGAGCTAGAGTCTCTCTGGCTCTGTCTGTCAGTATCTGAGTCCTTCTGTGAATCCATCTCCCATCTGTATGTCTGTCTGTCTGTACTGTAAGTCTTCAGTGTCGTAGCAGAGGCTTCCTCATCAGTGGCTGCAAAGAGGAGGAGGTGGCTGAGGTAACATTAGCCATGGCCATCTGACAGGGTCATAGATCATCCAGAGAGAGAGAGGGAGAGAGGGAGGGAGGGAGAGAGAGAAAGAGGGAAAGAGAGTGACGTCCATAGAGAGAAGGGAGGGGGGGGACACACGGTAAAAGGTAAACGGACTAAAACTCCTCTCTCTTTCACACTTGACAGGTGACGTCAACGAAATCCAAATGAATATAACGACAACCTGCCAGTGACATGTCTGATTCCTCTCGTACAGCCCTTACTCACTCCTCCCTCACCATGGCCTGCTACTGCTACAATACCCTTAGGAACACTGGTCAAACACACTGGTGTCACTACCAGCTCTGACCACTAGAGGCACTGAGGGCGCTCTGCTCTCTGCTTCAATGTGGGTGCATCTCAACAGTCTAACAAATCCTCGTCTCTGTCATCTGTACTGATTTGAGAAAACAGCATAGTCGATTCCTACACCACATTGACTTTCCACCTGTCAAGTTGTTTCATGCCAGTACAGATGAAGGACAGGAGTTCAGGATAGGAAGCCATTTTAGATCGTTGGGATGCATCCTCTGTGTGTTTAAGGAAAGGGGAGGAGCCAGAGTAGTACATTACCATGATAGTTGTCACGACGACTGTCCTGTTCTCCAAGTTGGTACTGTCATTGGACAACAACACCTCATTTTGGACCAGAACCAGTTTGTCAATGTCATTCCAGTAGCCAATCTGAGAGAGGTAGAGGAGGGGTTAAAATCAGGCAAAACTGTATTTTCATCAAATCAAAATCATTTCTCCGACATGCCTGTGTGTCTTTTCCTACCCGTTGTGGTCCGTTGCTCTTCAGTTCAAACACGTCCATGGTGTAGTTGACTCTGCGGCCGTAGTGGTCAAACTGGATGTTACCTGTTAGACCCTGGATACGCACCTGGAGACATAACAACAGAGAACACAGGTCAGAACAAAGAACAGGTAACAATATAGAACAATAAGGACACATAGGACCATAGAATACCTGTTTTAGTGTGCGTTCCATGTCTATGCCCTGGTTCCAGGGAGCAGCTGGGTTGGCCAGACAGTCTCCAGCATTTCCTCTACGGGAGATGTCTATCTTCTGACGACGCAGGTTCCTAAAGGCCTCGGCCATCACCAACACTCCATCATACGTCAGAGACGAGGTGTACTGGGGAGAGAGGAAGAGGAGGAGGATGGAGAGAGAAAGGAGTAGATTAGATTAGATGATTTTACATGAACAGCCTAGAGCCTATAGCAGACATGAAGATGCCTGTTTGAGGAATTAGGAAAGGCCTGTTTTTGACAATCCACTGGATTACATTTGAACATTTTAGTCATTTAGTAGATGCTCTTATCCAGAGCGACTTATGATCAAGTGCAAGTGTTAGTTCAGGTTGTTTTTTTGGGGGGGTGGGTCGTGGTGAAAAAGGGGATTATTTAAGATACTCTTTGAAGGGGAAAGGTTTCAGGTGCTTTTGGAAGATGGGTATGGAGAAGCTGCTTACACCATTGGGGTGCCAGGATAAAGAAGAGCTTGGACTGGGCTGCCATCCCGTAGGGGTGGAAGGGCCAAGAGAATAGAGGTGGCAGAACGGAGTGCTCGGGTTGGGGTGTAGGGTTTGAGCAAAGCCTGAAGATCGGGAGGGGCAGTTCCTTTTGCTCCTCTGTAGGCAAGCACCATGGTCTTCTAGTGGATGCGAGTTTCGACTAGAAGCCAGTGGAGTGTGCTGAGGAGCAGGGTGACATGGGAGAACTTGGGAAGGTTGAAAACCAGGCAGGCTGCAGTGTTCTGGATAAGTCGCAGGGGTTTGGTGGCGCAAGCAGGGAACCCAGCCAACAGTGAGTTGCAGTAGTCCAGATAGGTAATGACAAGTATCTGGATTAGGACCTTTGCCACTTCCTGTGTGAGGTAGGGTCGCTTATAGAGAACGTCAGGGTGTTGTCCAGGGTCACACCAAGATTCTTTGCACTCTGGGAGGGTGACACTGTGGAGTTGTCAACCATGATGGAGAAGTATTTGAGTGGGCAGGCCTTTCCTGGGAGGAAGAGCAGCTCCGTCTTGTCGAGGTTGAGCTTGAGGTGGTTGGCCGACATCCAAGCTGAGATATCTGCCAGGCATGCAGAGATGTGTGTCACCACCTGGGTGTCAGAAGGGGGGGAGGAGAAAAGTAGTTGAGTGTCATTCGTATAGCAATGATAGGAGAGACCATGTGAGGAAATGATGGAGCCGAGTGACTTGGTGTATAGAGAGAAGAGGAGAGGGCCAAAAACCAAGCCCTGGGGTACACCAGTAGTGAGAGTACGTGGTGCAGACATAGATCCTCTCCACGTCACCTGGTAGGATCAGCCTGCCAGGTAGGATGCAATCCAAGAATGTGCAGAGCCTGAGATGCCCAGCCCTGAGAAGGTGTAAAGGAGGATCTGATGGTTCACGCTGTCGAAGGCAGCGGATAGATCTAGGAGGATGAGAACGGAGGAGAGAGAGTCAACTTTGGCAGTGCGGAGAGCCTCCATGACACAGAGAAAAGCAGTCTCGGTTGAGTGACCCGTCTTGAAGCCTGGCTGGTTGGGGTCAAGAAGATTGTTCTGAGAGAGATAACGAGAGAGTTGATCAGAGACAGCACAATCAAGTGTTTTCAAAAGGAAAGAAAGAAGAGAGTTTTTGAGGTCAGATGAGTCGAGTGTTGGTTTCTTGAGGAGGGGAGCGACTCGGGACATTTTGAAGTCAGAGGGGACGCGGCAAGTGGTCAGGGATGAGTTGATGAGGGAAGTGAGGAATGGGAGAAGGTCTCCAGAGATGGTCTGGAGAAGGGAGGAAGGGATGGGTTCGAGCGGGCAGGTTGTCAGGTGGCCAGACCTCACTAGTCGCAGGATTTCATCTGGAGAGAGAGGGGAGAAAGAGGTCAAGGCATAGGGTAGTTATGTGTGAGTGGGACCAGTAGACTCAATAGGCTGAGTGAAAGAGTGGGACCAGTAGACTCAATAGGCTGAGTGAATGAGTGGGACCAGTAGACTCAATAGGCTGAGTGAATGAGTGGGACCAGTAGACTCAATAGGCTGAGTGAATGAGTAGGACCAGTAGACTCAATAGGCTGAGTGAATGAGTGGGACCAGTAGACTCAATAGGCTGAGTGAATGAGTGGGACCAGTAGACTCAATAGGCTGAGTGAATGAGTGGGACCAGTAGACTCAATAGGCTAAGTGAATGAGTGGGACCAGTAGACTCAATAGGTTGAGTGAATGAGTGGGACCAGTAGACTCAATAGGCTGAGTGAATGAGTGGGACCAGTAGACTCAATAGGCTGAGTGAATGAGTGGGACCAGTAGACTCAATAGGCTGAGTGAATGAGTGGGACCAGTAGACTCAATAGGTTGAGTGAATGAGTGGGACCAGTAGACTCAATAGGCTGAGTGAATGAGTGGGACCAGTAGACTCAATAGGCTGAGTGAATGAGTGGGACCAGTAGACTCAATAGGCTGAGTGAATGAGTGGGACCAGTAGACTCAATAGGCTGAGTGAATGAGTGGGACCAGTAGACTCAATGGTTTGAGTGAATGAGTGGGACCAGTAGACTCAATAGGCTGAGTGAATGAGGAACAGATGTCGTCAACATTCTTTTCAAAGTTGTTGACAAAGTCGTCCGGAGAGAGGGAGGAGGAAGGAGGAGGGGTAGGGGATAAAGGAGGGAGGAAACGGTGGAAAATAGTTTCCTAGAGTTAGAGGCAGAAGCTTGAAATTTAGAGTGATAGAAAGTGGCTTTAGCCACGGATACAGAGGAAGATAAAGTAGAGAGGAGGGACTGAAAGGATGATAGGTTCTCCAGAAGTTTAGTTTTCCTCCATTTTCACTCGGCTGCCGCAGCCCTATTCTATAAGCTCTATGAGTCACTCAGCCACAGAGCTGGATAGGAGGGCCGAGCTGGCCGGAAGGAAAGGGACAGTGCGAATCATAGGATGCAAAAAGGGAGGAGAATAGGGTTGAAGAGGGGGAGATAGGTGACAATAATGTCAAGCTTGAGTGGACAAGTGACAGTGATCGCATGGAATTCAAATGAGGCGATGGAGAAATGAGTAGCCCTGTGCCATCCCCATGACAACCAGACGCTCTTGGACTATGAGAGAACATGTAGTCAGATGAAGAGAAAGCAGCTGGAGTAGCAGTGTTCTCTGGGGTGATCCATGTCTCTGTCAGGGCCAAAAAGTTAAGGGACTGAAGGGCAGCATAGGCTGAGATAAACTCTACGTTCTGGACCGCATATCAGCAGTTCAAACGCTACCAGAGACCTGGAATTCCACACGTGTTGTGTGCACAGGGTACATTAATTAGAAGGGTTGCAACCAAGGGGTGGGGAGTGTCTGTAAAACCTACAGGGAGAGGCGCGAACAGGTTTAGAAAACACACACATGGTTGCCAAAGCTACAAAGAGCAAATGAGATCATCTGAAAATAACTAAGCAACATATGAAAGTGAGAAAGTGGTGTGGAACCTTCCTCTCTTTCCTTCACGAAGAACTCTGCAGAAATGTATGAAATAAGTCCCATTTATGTGAATGAATGGATCCCCATGAGACCCGTCTGCGGCAGTAAGATAATGATTTAAGAGAGACATGACATTCTTCAGAGGAGGTTTATCTAACAGATCTGTAATCAGGTAAGACAAACAGCACGATGGAGGTATTCACACCCACAGCAGGGTGCCCTCACGTCAACAAACACACACACACACACATACACACACATTGCTACAAAGGCCGTCACACCCACAGCAGGAAGCAATCACATCATGACAGAGACCAAACTGAGAGAGGAGAGGAGGAGAGGAGGAGGAGGAGGAGGAGGAGAGAAGGAAAGGAGGAGAGGAGGAAGGATAAACTCAGGGGACGCACTTCACATCAGGTCTGCATCACTCTGACTCTGCATGTCTCTCTCCCTTCTTACTCACACACTGTGTGTTGGGGGGGGGGGGGGGGGGGGTGGTTATAAACCATGCCTTTTTCATGATCTTCCCTTTAGCTTATCTCAAGAATTTCTTCTATCTTTCTTTGAGAAGCTTGTTCTACACTGACACTGTAAGTGTTCTACAGTGACACTGGAAGTGTTCTACAGTGACATTGGAAGTGTTTTACACTGACACTGGAAGTGTTCTACAGTGACATTGGAAGTGTTTTACACTGACACTGGAAGTGTTCTACAGTGACACTGGAAGTGTTTTACACTGACACTGGAAGTGTCCTACAGTGACACTGGAAGTGTGTTACATTGACACTGGAAGTGTTCTACAGTGACACTGGAAGTGTTTTACATTGACACTGGATGTGTTCTACAGTGACACTGGAAGTGTTCTACAGTGACACTGGAAGTGTTTTACACTGACACTGGAAGTGTTCTACAGTGACACTGGAAGTGTGTTACATTGACACTGGAAGTGTTCTACAGTGACACTGGAAGTGTTTTACATTGACACTGGATGTGTTCTACAGTGACACTGGAAGTGTTCTACAGTGACACTGGAAGTGTTTTACACTGACACTGGAAGTGTTCTACAGTGACACTGGAAGTGTGTTACATTGACACTGGAAGTGTTCTACAGTGACACTGGAAGTGTTTTACATTGACACTGGATGTGTTCTACAGTGACACTGGAAGTGTTCTACAGTGACACTGGAAGTGTTCTACAGTGACACTGGAAGTGTTTTACATTGACACTGGAAGTGTTCTACAGTGACACTGGAAGTGTTTTACATTGACACTGGATGTGTTCTACAGTGACACTGGAAGTGTTCTACAGTGACACTGGAAGTGTAGTCTTAATAGTATTTGACAAGTATTAATAAAACATATTCTGCCCATTCTTTGTTCTAATATTCTAATGATTGTGAATGAAGATAAAGATTTCGCTACACTCACAATAACATATGTTAACCATGTGTATTTGATCAATAAAATGTTATTTGATAATACATAAAGCTGGCTGTTTAATTGTATACAAAGGGCCTTGTCATTCATTAATTCAGTAAGCATCTGCGTCCCGCTGACAAAACTGAAATGTTAGTTATTTTGGTCTTGAAAGGTTGCTCCAATAATGGTCAGCGAATGCCATTTGGTTTCATAGCGTATTCCAGGAATAGAACGCTGAGAATGACAAACTCAAAATCTCACCCACATACCCACACAAACACCGACACACTAATACAAACACAAACACCCACACACACCCACACACACACACACACACACACACACACACACACACACACACACACACACACACACACACACACACACACACACACACACACACACCACACACACCACACACACACACACACTAACTAGAATCTGAGATTGTGTACACTCATCAGTGGAGGACAATTGACGGACTGGCCATCCTTTAACAAAGATTTATCATATAAATATTAAAATGATGATACACAATTAATAGCATTATCAGGGTGAAAAATGTCACACCATTCTGAAGCTATCACTGAGAGAGAGAGAGAAAATAACAGCCAGAGTGTGGGAGAGAGAACAGGCAGAGCGAGAAAGTCAGAGAGAGAGAGAGAGAGAGAGAGAGAGAGAGAGAGAGAGAGAGAGAGAGAGGGTGAGAGGGTGAGAGAGATGGAGAGAGGGAGAGAGAGAGGACAGACAAACGGAACAGATAACTAGAGAGAGAGAAAGTAAAATAGAGAGGAGTGAGAGAGAGAGGGAGAGAGAGAAAGAGAGAGAGAGAGAGAGAGAGAGAGAGAGAGAGAGACAGAGACACAGAGACAGAGACACAGAGAGAGAGAGAGAGAGAGAGAGAGAGAGAGAGACACAGAGACACAGAGACAGAGTGAGAGAGAGAGAGAATAGACAGATGGAAGAGAGAACTAAAGAGATAGAGAGAAAGTAAAAAGAGAGGAGAGAGAGAACGAGACAGAGAGAGAAGACAGGCTATGTGCACACTGCCCACACAATGAGGTGGAAACTGAGCTGCACTTCCTAACCTCCTGACAAATGTATGACCATATTAGAGACACATTTTTCCCTCAGATTAAAAAGAACCACAATTTTGATAAACTCCCATATCGACTGAGTGAAATACCACAGTGTGCCATCACAACAGCAATATGTGTGACCTGTTGCCACAAGAAAAGGGCAACCAGTGAAGAACAAACACCATTGTAAATACAACCCATATTTATGTTTATTTATTTTCCTTTTGTACTTTAAATATTTGCACATTGTTGCAACACTGTATATAGACATAATGTGACATTTGAAATGTCTTTATCCTTTTGGAACTTTTGTGAGTTTAATACTTACAGTTTACTTTTTATTGTTTATTTCACTTTTGTTTATCCATTTCACTTGCTTTGGCAATGTAAACATATGTTTCCCATGCCAATAAAGCCCTTTGAATTGATTTGAATTGAGAGAGAGAGAGAGAGAGAGAGAGAGAGAGAGAGAGAGAGAGAGAGAGAGAGAGAGAGAGAGAGAGAGAGAGAGAGAGAGAGAGAGAGAGAGAATGGGTAGAAGATAGAGGTGTGAGGACACTATGGAAGAGTGCTCTCTGCCATTCTGTGTCTAACACCATCTGTCACCGTGTGATTGGCTGAGTCTGTCCTGCTGCCTCTCAAAGTCACAGTCTGATTGGCTAAAGGGCTGTGACAAGAGAAAGAGGTTTCTCTCCAATATGATTCTAGAACCCTCTCCCAGCAGTATGTATGCGTGTGTATGTACCTTGGGTGGGCTGTCAGAGCCTGGGTACTCTCTCTGGTCAAGTTTGTTCCAGCGCTGCATCAGTTTGAGGACCATGGGCTTACTGAAGTCAACCAACTGGAACCCTGTGACGTTAGCCCCACCATGCATAAACCTCTCTAGAGATATGTCTTTAAAACCCTGGAGAGAGAGAGAGAGAGAGAGAGAGAGAGAGAGAGAGAGAGAGAGAGAGAGAGAGAGGAGGAAGAAAGGGAGAGAGAAGGAGAGAGAGAGAGATATACAGTCCTTAAATTTAATTGAGAGAGAGCGAGAGAGAGAGAGAGAGAGAAAGAAAGAAAGAAAGAAAGAAAGAAAGAAAGAAAGAAAGAAAGAAAGAAAGAAAGAAAGAAAGAAAGAAAGAAAGAAAGAAAGAAAGGAAAAGAGAATGAGAGAGACAGAGAGCGAGAGAGAGGTGTTAGGCACAACTGCATTTGAAGATTAACCTTGCCTGCCAAGTCTGAACATGAAAGCTCTGAGACAGGGATGTACCTTCTCTTCCCAAGGAATAGAGGAGAGAGAGAGGGAGAGAGAGCGAGAGATAGAGATAGATAGAGAGGGAGAGTGGGAGAGTGGGAGATAGAGAGAGAGATAGATAGAGAGGGAGGGAGAGTGAGGGATGGAGATAGAGAGGGAATGGGCTGTCTGAAGTGCCTTCAAACCATCCTCCCCACAAAGGCATAGGTCTGTCTGGTTCAGAGTTGACTCCCATTTTCCACAGAGACAAGGTAAACCACAGCCACCTGACTGAACCCCTCTGTTTATACCACAACCTTCCCCCTCTTCCTCTCCTCGTCTACTCTCTTTCATCTGCACTAATCTAAAAAACACAATGTGGATAGGGACAGTGGAATTTACTTTCACTTGTTCAGTTGGTTCATGTTAGCACAGATGAAGGGGAGCAGGAGTGGAGTAGACAAGGAAAGGAAACCACTTTAGACTGTTGCACTGTTAAGATGGCACACGCAGACTTACGAGGTTGGCCAAGATGTAATGGTAGCCTTTGACATGTTTGCCCACACTAATGGCCTGGAGAAAGAGAGGAAGAGAAGAGGGAAATAGAGGAGGAGAAACTTTAATTATTTGTACATCGTTACAACATTGTATATATACATGATATGACATTGTAATGTCTTTATTCTTTTGGAACTTCTGTGAGTGTAATGTTGACTGTTCATTTTTTTGTTTCTTTCACTTTTGTATATTATCTACTTCACTTGCTTTGGCAATGTTAACATATGTTTCCCATGCCAATAAAGCGCCTTGAATTGAATTTAATTGAATTGAGCGAGAGAGAGAGAGAGAGAGACAGAAACAGAGCAGTCTCTGTCAGACTAATGATGCCATCCATGCCAATACTTCTGAGCCAGCTGTTCCTGGGCAGACCATCACACAGGTGTGTTTGTGTTTGTGTGTGTGTGTGTGTGTGTGTGTGTGTGTGTGTGTGTGCGTGCATTTGTGTGTGTGTTTGCGGAACTGCTGGTGTCTGCCCGTATTTGTCAGACCAGTAGACAGGAAGGGAGATCTGGCCAGAAAAGGAAGTGATGCATGCGAAGGAAGTAGTGACAGATGACTGACCAATAGGACGTTACCCTGGAGCTGGGGTCAAAGGTGACAGCAGCAGAAAAGAGGCAGACAGACACACCAGCCTCAACTGTCAGAATCACAGTCTGGTTGTAAATAGATGGGTACAGTGAAGAGAGGAATAGAGGGGAACTAATAAGGTTGGACAACCAAAAGGCCCAGAGAGAGATTGTGTGTGTGTGTGTGTGTGTGAGAGTGTGTGTGTGTGTGTGTGTGTGTGTGTGTGTGTGTGTGTGTGTGTGTGTGTGTGTGTGTGTGTGTGTGTGTGTGTGTGTGTGTGTGTGTGTGTGTGTGCGCGCGTGTGTGTGTGTGTGAGGATGTGTGAGGGTGAGTTCTGTCGTTACCTGATCTAGAATGCTCTGCAGTTTCTCAGACTCACCTGTTCCAGAATGCTCTGCGTCTCTCAGATTAACCTGTTCCAGAATGCTCTGTAGTCTCTCATCAGACTCCCCTGTTCTAGAATGCTATGCAGTCTATCAGACTCAACTGTTCTAGAATGCTCTGTAATCTCTCACCAGACTCACTTGTTCTAGAATGCTCTGCAGTCTCTCAGACTCACCTGTTCTAGAATGCTCTGCAGTCTCTCAGACTCACCTGTTCTAGAATGCTCTGCAGTCTCTCAGACTCATCTGTTCTAGAATGCTCTGCAGTCTCTATAACTCATCTGTTCTACATTGCTCTGCAGTCTCTGACTCACTTGTTCTACTATGCTCTGCAGTCTCTCAGACTCACTTGTTATAGAATGCTCTGCAGTCTCTCAGAATCACTAGTTCTAGAATGCTCTGCAGTCTCTCAGACTCACTTGTTCTAGAATGTTCTGCAGCATCTCAGACTCACCTGTTTTAGAATACTCTGCATTCTTTCAGAATCACCTGTTCTAGAATGCTCCAAAGTCTCTCAGACTCACCTGTTCTAGTTTGATCTGCATTCTCTCAGAATCACCTGTTCTAGAATGCTCTGCAGTCTCTCAGACTCAACTGTTCTAGAATGCTCCGCAGTCACTCAGACTCATCGGTTCTAGATTGCGTTGCAGTCTCTCAGAATCACTTGTTCTAGAATGCTCTGCAGTCTCTCAGAATCACTAGTTCTAGAATGCTCTGCAGTCTCTCAGACTCACTAGTTCTAGAATGCTCTGCAGTCTCTCAGACTCACCTGTTCTAGAATATTCTGAAGTCTCTCAGACTCACCAGTTCTAAAATGCTCTGCATTCTCTCAAAATCAGTTGTTCTAGAACGCTCTGCAGTCTCTCAGATTCACCTATTCTAGAATACTCTGCAGTCTCTCATCAAACTCACTTGTTCTAGAATGCTCTGCAGTCTCTCAGACTAGCTTGTTCTAGAATGTTCCGCAGTCTCACAGACTCACCTGTTCTAGAATGTTCTGCACTCTCTCAAAATCCCTTGTTCTAGAATGCTCTGCAGTCTCTCAGACTCACCTGTTCTAGAATGCTCTGCAGTTTTTCAGACTCACTTGCTCTAGAATGCTCTGCAGTCTCTCAGACTCACCAGTTCTAAAATGCTCTGCATTCTCTCAAAATCACTTGTTCTAGAACGCTCTGCAGTCTCTCAGATTCACCTATTCTAGAATACTCTGCAGTCTCTCATCAGACTCACTTGTTCTAGAATGCTCTGCAGTCTCTCAGACTAGCTTGTTCTAGAATGTTCTGCAGTCTCTCAGACTCACCTGTTCTAGAATGTTCTGCAGTCTCTCAGACTCACCTGTTCTAGAATGCTCTGCACTCTCTCAAAATCCCTTGTTCTAGAATGCTCTGCAGTCTCTCAGACTCACCTGTTCTAGAATGCTCTGCAGTTTTTCAGACTCACTTGCTCTAGAATGCTCTGCAGTCTCTCAGACTCACCAGTTCTAAAATGCTCTGCATTCTCTCAAAATCACTTGTTCTAGAACACTCTGCAGTCTCTCAGATTCACCTATTCTAGAATACTCTGCAGTCTCTCATCAGACTCACTTGTTCTAGAATGCTCTGCAGTCTCTCAGACTAGCTTGTTCTAGAATGTTCTGCAGTCTCTCAGACTCACCTGTTCTAGAATGTTCTGCAGTCTCTCAGACTCACCTGTTCTAGAATGCTCTGCACTCTCTCAAAATCCCTTGTTCTAGAATGCACTGCAGTCTCTCACCAGACTCACTTGTTTTAGAATGCTTTACAGTCTCTCAGACTCACCTATTCTAGAATACTCTGCAATCTCTCATCAGACTCACTTGTTCTAGAATGCTCTGCAGTGTCTCAGACTCACCTGTTCTAGAATGCATTGCAGTCTCTCAGACTCACCTGTTCAAGTATGCACTGCAGTCTCTCAGACTCACCTGTTCAAGTATGCTCTGCAGTCTCTGACTCACCTGTTCTAGAATGCTCTGCAGTCTCTCAGACTCACCTGTTCTAGAATGCACTGCAGTCTTTCAGACTCACCTGTTCTAGAATGCTCTGCAGTCTCTCAGACTCACCTGTTCAAGTATGCTCTGCAGTCTCTCAGACTCACCTGTTCTAGAATGCTCTGCAGTCTCTCAGACTCACCTGTTCAAGTATGCTCTGCAGTCTCTCAGACTCACCTGTTCTAGAATGCACTGGAGTCTCTCAGACTCACCTGTTCAAGTATGCTCTGCAGTCTCTCAGACTCACCTGTTCTAGAATGCTCTGCAGTCTCTCAGACTCACCTGTTCTAGAATGCTCTGCAGTCTCTCAGGCTCACCTGTTCTAAAATGCTCTGCAGTCTCTCAGACTCACCTGTTCTAGAATGCTCTGCAGTCTCTCAGACTCACCTGTTCAAGTATGCTCTGCAGTCTCTCAGACTCACCTGTTCTAGAATGCTCTGCAGTCTCTCAGACTCACCTGTTCAAGTATGCTCTGCAGTCTCTGACTCACCTGTTCAAGTATGCTCTGCAGTCTCTCAGACTCACCTGTTCTAGAATGCTCTGCAGTCTCTCAGACTCACCTGTTCAACTATGCTCTGCAGTCTCTCAGACTCACCTGTTCTAGAATGCACTGCAGTCTTTCAGACACACCTGTTCTAGAATGCTCTGCAGTCTCTCAGACTCACCTGTTCAACTATGCTCTGCAGTCTCTCAGACTCAACTGTTCTAGAATGCTCTGCAGTCTCTCAGACTCACCTGTTCTAGAATGCACTGCAGTCTGTCAGGCTCCAGGTCGATGACATACTTCCTCTCCTGCCGGCGGTCCAGATCTTCTAGCAGACGACGGTACGCTGCCTCATTGAAACTCTCCACACAGATGGCACTCACCTGCACAGAGACAGAGCAATTAACCTGTGTGTGTGTGTGTGTGTGTGTGTGTGTGTGTGTGTGTGTGTGTGTGTGTGTGTGTGTGTGTGTGTGTGTGTGTGTGTGTGTGTGTGTGTGTGTGTGTGTGTGTGTGTGTGTGTGTGTGTGCACCCTTGTGGTGCTCACCTGCCAACCGTTTTGACCTGCACGCTCCATGATTGCCTGTAAGATGGCGTAACCTAGACAACAGAACAGAGACATAAAGACAACCACTCAGATATCACCAACCTGGGGAGATGCCAGCCAGGCCACAAAAATAACATTCCAGAAAATTTAAGCTGAAGATAGAATATTCTCACTTTGGGGGGAAAATAGATCAAATATTTAAGTCAACAAAAACAGTGTTTGGAGCAAAAGAAACACTGCAAATCCCAGACGCCCTTTCCCTCGCTCGCTACTTCCCTCTTCCTTCTTGTCTGTCTAGTGCAACCCTTCACTACAGTACCCATCACGCCCCCAGGTACTGTCATGATCGCCTGTCTCTGCTGTCTGTTCCTGACTCTATCACCCTCTGTCTTTCTGTCACTGTTTGTCTCTCACACCCTGATGCCTCCATCATTATGTCTACAGTTCCCCCTAAACACTCCCAGAGACACCGCAATCACCAACAACAGCTGTCCCTGTGTAAATACTCCTCAGTCTGTCTGTCTGTCTGTCTGTCTGTCTGTCTGTCTGTCTGTCTGTCTGTCTGTCTGTCTGTCTGTCTGTCTGTCTGTCTGTCTGTCTGTCTGTCTGTCTGTCTGTCTGTCTGTCTGTCTGTCTGTCTGTCTGTCTGTCTGTCTGTCTGTCTGTCTGTCTGTCTGTCTGTGTCCAAACGAACTAACAGTGTGTCTGTCTGTGTGTATTTATCCAGACTACCTAACAGTCTGTCTGCCCGTGTCCAGACTGTGTAACATTGTGGCTCTCTGTCTGTCTCTCCGTGTCCAGACTGTGTAACATTGTGGCTCTCTGTCTGTCTCTCTGTGTCCAGACTGTGTAACATTGTGGCTCTCTGTCTGTCTCTCTGTGTCCAGACTGTGTAACATTGTGGCTCTCTGTCTGTCTCTCTGTGTCCAGACTGTATAACAGTATGTAACAGTGTGTCTGTCTGTCTCTCTGTGTTCAGACTGTGTAACAGTATGTAACAGTGTGTCTGTCTGTCTCTCTGTGTTCAGACTGTGTAACAGTATGTAACAGTGTGTCTGTCTGTCTCTCTGTGTTTAGACTGTGTAACAGTATGTAACAGTGTGTCTGTCTGTCTCTCTGTGTTCAGACTGTGTAACAGTATGTAACAGTGTGTCTGTCTGTCTCTCTGTGTTTAGACTGTGTAACAGTATGTAACAGTGTGTCTGTCTGTCTCTCTGTGTTTAGACTGTGTAACATTGTGGCTCTCTGTCAGTCTCTCTGTGTCCAGACTGTGTAACAGTATGTAACAGTGTGTCTGTCTGTCTCTCTGTGTTCAGACTGTGTGCCTACCTCCTGACCAGAGCCTAGCCCTGACTATACAACAGACAACAGGAGAAATTGTACAATGAAAGGAAAATTCTTATAGACCCAAAATGTGTCAGTTGACACATGAACACATAAAAGACAGCTTGGGAACTGATCTTTGTCAACCAATGGGCACACACAGGCCTTCAAAAACATCAGTATGTTTCAACATGCATTTCCTCCCAGTTAAAAATGCATTACAACAGGTGAACCCTCAGTAGTTGCAGAAGCTAAATCTGAGTGTGTGTGTGTGAGAGTGTGTGTGTGTGTGTGTGTGTGTGTGTGTGTGTGTGTGTGTGTGTGTGTGTGTGTGTGTGTGTGTGTGTGTGTGTGTGTGTGTGTGTGTGTGTGTGTGTGCCATGCTGTCTGCAGAGCACGGAGCATAAAACAGATCCCTCTTACTGCCCATTTTCCACCACATTACCGACAGCGCAGGGCTGATGGGAAATGCTAATGAACGGCCCTGCCACTGCGAATCACGGGTGAGTGAAGCGGAAACGGCACCTCCAATCCCCTTGGTGTCGACCGAGCCAAGCCGGGCCACAGAGAGACTGGCAAAGAGGAGGGAGGCACACACAGTGAGAAAATGTGGTGTATGGAGGGACTGGCACTGTTCGCCACTCAGAGGGTATAGAGAGACCCTGGCATGGCGTGAGGATGTTGGAATGTCTGGCTTAGGGTTCCGTGCTGAGTATTCCCATGACGATAGTCTGTAGTGGAGGGCATCAGCTGTGCCCACTCTGCAAACACACACAGCATCAAGGGGACTGGGCTCCCTTTAACCTCTGTCAACAGTTTAACCTCTCCAAAAATAATCACAGTTACAGTCAGTTCTGTAACAATCCTGTCTTAATAGACTGGGATGAGCTGTGTTAATGACTGGGTTGAGCTGTGTTAATGACTGGGTTGAGCTGTGTTAATGACTGGTTTGAGCTGTGTTAATGACTGGGTTGAGCTGTGTTAATGACTGGGTTGAGCTGTGTTAATGACTGGGTTGAGCTGTGTTAATGACTGAGTTGAGCTGTGTTAATGACTGGGTTGAGCTGTGTAGAGTTGAGCTGTGCAAATGAATGGGTTGAGCTGTGTTAATGACTGGGTTGAGATGTGTTAATGACTGGGTTGAGATGTGTAGAGTTGAACTGTGTTAATGACTGGGTTGAGCTGTGAAGAGTTGAGCTGTGTTAATAACTGGGTTCAGCTGTGTAGAGTTCTACTAAGTTAATGACTGTGTTGAGCTGTGTAGAGTTGAGCTGTGTTAAATGACTGGGTTGAGCTGTGTTATTGACTTGGTTGAGCTGTGTTAATGATTGGGTTGAGCTGTGTTCATGACTGGGTTGAGCTGTGTTAATGACTGAGTTGAGCTGTGTTAATGACTGGGTTGAGCTGTGTAGAGTTGAGCTGTGCAAATGAATGGGTTGAGCTGTGTTAATGACTGGGTTGAGATGTGTTAATGACTGGGTTGAGATGTGTAGAGTTGAGCTGTGTTAATGACTGGGTTGAGCTGTGAAGAGTTGAGCTGTGTTAATAACTGGGTTCAGCTGTGTAGAGTTCTACTAAGTTAATGACTGTGTTGAGCTGTGTAGAGTTGAGCTGTTTTAAATGACTGGGTTGAGCTGTGTTATTGACTTGGTTGAGCTGTGTTAATGACTGGGTTGAGCTGTGTTATTGACTGAGTTGAGTTGTGTAAATGACTGGGTTGAGCTGTGTTAATGACTTGGTTGAGCTGTTAATGACTGGGACGTGCTGTGTTAACGACTGGGTTGAGCTGTGTTAATGATTGAGTTGAGCTGTGTTAATGACTGGGTTGAGCTGTGTTAATGACTGGGTTGAGCTGTGTAGAGTTGAGCTGTGTAAATGACTAGGTTGAGCTGTGTGAATGACTGGGTTCAGCTGTGTAGAGATGAGCTGTGTTAATGACTGGGGTCAGCTGTGTAGATTTCTGCTGTGTTAATGACTGGGTTGAGATGTATAGAGTTGAGTTGTGTAAATGACTGGGTTGAGCTGTGTTAATGACTTGGTTGAGCTGTGTTAATGACTTGGTTGAGCTGTGTTAATGATTGGGTTGAGCTGTGTAGAGTTGAGCTGTGTTAATAACTGGGTTCAGCTGTGTTAATGACTTGGTTGAGCTGTGTAGAGTTGAGCTGTGTTAATTACTGTGTTGAGCTGTGTAGAGTTCTGCTGTGTTAATGAGTGGGTTGAGCTGTGTTAATGATTGGGAAGAGCTGTGTAGAGTTTAGCTGTGTTAATAACTTAGTTGAGCTGTGTCAGTGACTGGGTTGAGATGTGTTAATGACTGGGTTGAGATGTGTAGAGTTGTGCTGTGTTAATGACTGGGGTGAGCTGTGTAGAGTTGATCTGTGTTTATGACTGGGTTGAGCTGTGTTAATGACTGGGTCGAGCTGTGTTAATGACTGGATTGAGCTTGACTAATGACTGGGTTGAGCTGTGTTAACGACTAGGTCGAGCTTTGTGAATTACTGGTTTGAGCTGTGTGAATGACTTTGTTGAGCTCTGTGAATGACTGGGTTGAAATGTTTAGAGTTCTGCTGTGTTAATGACTGGGTTGAGCTGTGTTAATGAATGTGTAGAGCTTTGTTAATGATTGGGTTGAGTTGTGTAGAGTTTAGCTGTGTTAATAACTTAGTTGAGCTGTGTCAGTGACTGGGTTGAGATGTGTTAATGACTGGGTTGAGATGTGTAGAGTTATGCTGTGTTAATGACTGGGGTGAGCTGTGTAGAGTTGATCTGTGTTTATGACTGGGTTCAGCTGTGTAGAGTTCTGCTGTGTTAATGATTGGATTGAGCTGTGTAGAGCTGAGCGGTGTAAATGACTGGGTTGAGCTGTGTTAATGACTGGTTTTGAGCTATGTTAATGACTGGGTTGAGATGTGTAGACTTCTGCTGTGTTAATGATTGGGTTGACATGTGTAGAGTTGAGCTGTGTTAATGACTAGGTTCAGCTGTGTAGAGTTGTGGAGTTGAGCTGTGTAGAGTTGAGCTGTGTGAATGACTGGGTTTTGCTGTGTCGAGATGAGCTGTGTAAATGACTGGGTTTGAGCTGTGTAGAGTTGAGCTATGTGAATGACTTGGTTGAGCTGTGTGAATGACTGGGTTGAGCTGTGCTAATGACTGGTTTTAGCTGTGTTAATGAATGGGTTGAGCTGTGTGAATGACTGGTTTGAGCTGTGTGAATAACTTGGTTGAGCTGTGTGAATGACTGGGTTGAGCTGTGCTAATGACTGGTTTTAGCTGTGTTAATGAATGGGTTGAGCTGTGTGAATGACTGGTTTGAGCTGTGTGAATGACTGGGTTGAGCTGTGTAGAGTTCAGCTGTGTGAATGACTGGGTTGAGCTGTGTGAATGACTGGGTTGAGCTGTGCTAATGACTGGTTTGAGCTGTGTTAATGACTGGGTTGAGCTGTGCTAATGACTGGTTTTAGCTGTGTTAATGAATGGGTTGAGCTGTGTGAATGACTGGTTTGAGCTGTGTAGAGTTCAGCTGTGTGAATGACTGGGTTGAGCTGTGTGAATGACTGGGTTGAGCTGTGTAGAGTTCAGCTGTGTGAATGACTGGGTTGAGCTGTGTAGAGATGAGCTGTGTTAACGACTTGGTTGTGCTGTGTATAGTTGAGCTGTGTTAATGACTAGGTTGAGCTGTGTTAATGACTGGGTTCAGCTGTGTAGAGTACTGCTGTGTGAATGACTGGGTTGAGCTGTGTAGAGTTGAGCTGTGTTAATGACTGGGTTGAGCGTGTAGAGTTCTGCTGTGTTACTGACTGTGTTGAGCTGTGTTAGTGACTTGGTTGAGCTGTGGTAATGACTGGGTTGAGATTTGTAGAGATGAGCTGTGTTAATGACTGGGTTGAGCTGTTTACAGTTGAGCTGTGTTAATGACTGGGTTGAGCTGTGCTAATGACTGGGTTGAGCTGTGTTAATGACTGGGTTGAGCTGTGTACATTCGAGCTGTGTTAATGACTGGGTTGAGCTGTGTACAGTTGAGCTGTGTTAATGACTGGGTTGAGCTGTGTTAATGACTGGGTTGAGCTGTGTTAATGACTGGGTTGAGCTGTGATAATGACTGTGTTGAGCTGTGTACAGTTCAGCTGTGTTAATGACTGGGTTGAGCTGTGTACAGTTGAGCTGTGTTAATGACTGCGTTGAGGTGTGAGAATGACTGGGTTGAGCTGTGTTAATGACTGGGTTGAGCTGTGTTAATGATTGGGTTGAGCTGTGTTAATGACTGAGTTGAGCTGTATTAATGACTGGGTTGAGCTGTGTAGAGATGAGCTGTGTTAATGACTGTGTTGAGCTGTGTACAGTTCAGCTGTGTTAATGACTGGGTTGAGCTGTGTTAATGACTGGGTTGAGCTGTGTAGAGATGAGCTGTGTTAATGATTGGGTTGAGCTGTGTTAATGACTGGGTTGAGCTGTGTAGAGATGAGCTGTGTTAATGATTGGGTTGAGCTGTGTTAATGACTGGGTTGAGCTGTGTTAATGACTGGGTTGAGCTGTGTACAGTTGAGCTGTGTTAATGACTGGGTTGAGCTGTGTTAATGACTGGGTTGAGCTGTGTTAATGACTGCGTTGAGCTGTGTTAATGACTGTGTTGAGCTGTGTACAGTTCAGCTGTGTTAATGACTGGGTTGAGCTGTGTACAGTTGAGCTGTGTTAATGACTGCGTTGAGGTGTGTGAATGACTGGGTTGAGCTGTGTACAGTTGAGCTGTGTTAATGACTGGGTTGAGCTGTGTTAATGATTTGGTTGAGCTGTGTTAATGACTGGGTTGAGCTGTGTAGAGATGAGCTGTGTTAATGACTGGGGTTGAGCTGTGTTAATGACTGGGTTGAGCTGTGTTAATGACTGGGTTGAGCTGTGTTAATGACTGGGTTGAGCTGTGTTAATGAATGCGTTGAGATGTGTTAATGACTGGGTTGAGCTGTGTACAGTTGAGCTGTGTTAATGACTGGGTTGAGCTGTGTTAATGACTGGGTTGAGCTGTGTTAATGATTGGGTTGAGCTGTGTTAATGACTGGGTTGAGCTGTGTTAATGACTGGGTTGAGCTGTGTTAATGACTGGGTTGAGTTGTGTTAATGACTGGGTTGAGCTGTGTTAATGATTGGGTTGAGCTGTGGTAATGACTGGGTTGAACTGTGTTAATGACTGGGTTGAGCTGTGTTAATGACTGGGTTGAGCTGTGTTAATGATTGGGTTGAGCTGTGGTAATGACTGGGTTGAGCTGTGTTAATGACTGGGTTGAGCTGTGTTAATGACTGGGTTGAGCTGTGTTAATGACTGGGTTGAGCTGTGTTAATGACTGGGTTGAGCTGTGTTAATGACTGGGTTGAGCTGTGTACAGTACGCGCTCCCTCCATCCCATTCTCCTTTTCCTCTTTCCTGCTTCCCTTAGAATGCTTAGATTTAATGACAGACTGACTGACTGACTGACTGATTGGCTGACTGATTGACTTACTGACTGACTGTCTGGTTGATTGATTGACTGACTGACCAATTGACTGACTGATTGACTGATCTACTGACTGATTAATTGCTTGGGTATTGTTTGATTGACAGCTGGTACCTCTGTCTGTGTCGTAGAGGAATACAAAGCGGCTCCAGTCGTAGTGGTCCAGCAGAGACAGCAGAGCTCCTCTGATAGAGGGGCGGAGCTGCAGGGTGAACTGGCCCTCCCCCTCTGTGGGGAAACTGGGCGTGACCAGGGAGATGTGCAGAGCGCTGCAGAACGACGTCAGGGTGTGCACCGAACGCTTGTCGTACAGGCCGAAGATAGCAAACACACCCCGCGAGTACTGCGAACAGACTGCAGGGAGAGAGAGAGAGAGTTAGAGAGAGAGAGAGAGGGAGAGAGAGTGAGAGAGAGAGAGAGTTAGAGAGAGAGGGAGAGAGAGAGAGAGGGGAGAAAGAGAGAGCGAGAGTTAGAGAGAGAGAGAGAGAGAGAGAGAGAGAGGGAGGGAGGAGAGGAAGAGGAAGGGAGTGGATCAGAATGCTTAAAGGCTATTTGGATTGTATAAATGCAATAGACATTTGACATAGAGCCAGAAGAACACACGGGGAAGACTGAGAACAGAATGCAGGCACAGAGGCAGAGAAAAAGATGCCCATTAATGTATATTCACACAGTGGAATCTCGTGTAGCACGTCAAACATTTTAACAAGTGGATGCTGCAGTTTGTTGTCCATATTTACAACAACAAATTGCAGCTGCTGGGTGCATATCAGAGGTGTGTGTGTGTGTGTGTGTGTGTGTGTGTGTGTGTGTGTGTGTGTGTGTGTGTGTGTGTGTGTGTGTGTGTGTGTGTGTGTGTGTGTGTGTGTGTGTGTGTGTGTGTGTGTGTGTGTGACTGTGATTGTAAAAAGAGCTAACAAAAAACACAGAAAATAATCATTGCAACTTGATTTTCATATCACAGAAATGTCTCCCAGTAATTATTTTGGCCCTCTCAAGAATACCAATTCCACAGTAGAGAGCCAAACACTGATAACATAATTACTACACATAAACAATCAGTTTCCGCTGACTCCTCTGGGAGGTCATCTCTCACACACAGACAACACAACAACAACAACAAATGAAGTAAATAATTATGACTCATGTCTCACTGTTACAATCCCATGCTGATGTATGCCATCCATCTCCCTAAAACCCTGCAGCTCTTTCAACAGAGAGAAGAGAGGAAAGAGAGTGAGAGAGAGAGAGAGAGCAAGAGAGAGAAGAGAGGAAAGAGTGTGTGTGGAGAGAGAGAGAGAGAGAGAGAGAGAGAGAGAGAGAGAGAGCAAGAGAGAGGGGAGAGGAAAGAGAGTGAAAGAGAGAGAGAGCAAGAGAGAGGAGAGAGCAAGAGCGAGAAGAGCGAAAGAGAGAGTGTGTGTGAGAGAGAGAGAGAGAGAGAGAGAGAGAGAGGAGAGAGAAAGAGCCCCCTCTGACATGTCTGAAAACTTTCCCTCTGCTTTCACCTCTCTGCCACCGTATGTCACTCATCTACTGCTCAGTTACAGGAGGGTGATGCGATGCGTTTGGATTATGCATCCGTAGTGTAACTTTCATTTCCTGCTACACACACACACACACACACACACACACACACACACACACACACACACACACACACACACACACACACACACACACACACACACACACACACACACACACACACACACACACACACACACACACACACACGCACACACTCCTGCTTCACACTGTGTGTTTCAAAGACGCTGGGAAGTTTGTGTTTGTAGGTACTGTAGGTTCAGGAGATATGTCTCCTATTCCAGGAACAACATATTCTATTCATAGTCTTTCTGATTGAGTACCATGGAGATTTAAACACTACTCGTCGCTGTGACAAGAGTGCCGAATCAAATGTACACTCTACTCTCTCTCCCCCTTTCCTCTTCTCTTTCTCCATTCATTCTTCTTTCTGTCCTGCCTTTTGGAGTAGAAGCCCAGCCTGCGTCATAGACCTGCTCCTAACCATGTTAGTGTTGTGGGAACACAAAGATAGATAGAAACCCTTGGGTTGATATGAACAGGGATTAGACACTGGGCAGGGCCCTGAATCTGGGTTGACATGAACAGGGATTAGACACAGGGTAGGGACCTGAATCTAGGCTGATATGAACAGGGATTAGACACTGGGCAGGGCCCTGAATCTGGGCTGACATCGACAGGGATTAGACACTGGGCAGGGACCTGAATCTGGGTTGATATGAACAGGGATTAGACACTGGGCAGGGACCTGAATCTGGGTTGATATGAACAGGGATTAGACACTGGGAAGGACCCTGAATCTGGGCTGATATGGACAGGGATTAGACACTGGGCAGGGACCTGAATCTGGGCTGACATGAACAGGGATTAGACACTGGGCAGGGACCTGAATCTAGGGTGATATGAACAGGGATTAGACACTGGGCAGGGACCTGAATCTAGGCTGACATGAACAGGGATTAGACACTGGGCAGGGACCTGAATCTAGGCTGAGATGAACAGGGATTAGACACAGGGCAGGGACCTGAATCTAGGCTGATATGAACAGGGATTAGACACTGGGCAGTGACCTGAATCTAGGCTGACATGAACAGGGATTAGACACTGGGCAGGGACCTGAATCTGGGCTGATATGAACAGGGATTAGACACTGGGCAGGGACCTGAATCTAGGCTGACATGAACAGGGATTAGACACTGGGCAGGGACCTGAATCTGGGTTGACATGAACAGGGATTAGACAGTGGGAAGGACCCTGAATCTGGGCCGATATGAACAGGGATTAGACACTGGGAAGGACCCTGAATCTGGGTTGAGATGAACAGAGATTAGACACTGGGAAGGACCCTGAATCTGGGTTGAGATGAACAGAGATTAGACACTGGGAAGGACCCTGAATCTGGGTTGAGATGAACAGGGATTAGACACTGGGCAGGGACCTGAATCTGGGCTGATATGAACAGGGATTAGACACTGGGCAGGGACCTGAATCTAGGCTGACATGAACAGGGATTAGACACTGGGCAGGGACCCTGAATCTGGGCTGACATGAACAGGGATTAGACAGTGGGAAGGACCCTGAATCTGGGCCGATATGAACAGGGATTAGACACCTCGGCCCGCCACAGGACCTTGTTCAAAGCTGTTTCATTTCATTCACTTTCACTAACAGAGTAAAGGCTCCCGCATGCTTCCCATTGTTTGTTACGTCAAAGCCGAAGTTCGGTAACCGAAGTCTACGCTGCTCATTCGGTAATTGGTCAACATTAGGGATTCTTCAATGACGTATTTGTTGTCGTTCAACGAGAGACGACTTGTTTTCAGGTACATTTCTTCGTTGAGAAATACTGCACCAAACATCTTAGTTATCTGTGAAATTGAGCGACTTAAATCTCCTCTGCAAAAACTTCAAAATGTCTTGAGTTATCTTGTTATCTTGCGTTATCTTGAGTTATCTTAGATTAATTCTGACTATATTAATTCTGGCTACGGCGTCTCAAGATGGACAAACAGTACTATTACCGCTTTTATCTCGTTTCTAGCGAAGGTCTTTGGCTCCCAGTGAACATATACCTATTGAAGAGAACTGGAAGCAATTTGAAATGTGTACTATATTGCTTTCTCCATCTCTCTATTGCTCCTTTCTCACTCATCCACCAATTCAATTCAATTCAAGGGGATTTATTGGTATTTGAAACATATGTTTACATTGCCAAAGCAATTGAAGTAGACAATATACAAAAGTGATATAAACAATAAAAATGAACAGTAACATTACACTCACAGAAGTTCCAAAAGAATAAAGACATTACAAATATCATATTATGTATATATACAGTGTTGTAACAATGTACAATTGGTTAAAGTACAAAAGGGAAAACAAATAAGCATAAATATGGGTTGTGTTTACAATGGTGTTTGTTCTTCACTGGTTGACCTTTTCTTGTGGCAACAGGTCACAAATCCCCATCTATCTCTCTCTGTCTGTCTGCCTCTTTGTCTAGCCTCCTACTGTTATATTTACACCATATCTTCAGCAACCTGACCTCTATGATACCACTAACTTTGTTAATATAATAAAGATGAACAACATTTCCCAGCATATGTGTGGTTTAAAAGCCCATCCCTACAGAGTGCCTCAGCAGCAGATATGTTAAACCCTCCACAGGGAGCTCAGCCACAGTTACCGCTACAAACACAGCATCTACAACCATTACCCAACATTGCACAGCGCTCGGTGCTCTCTTTCTCTCTCTCTCTCTCTCTCTCCACATCTCATCATAGCTCTCTCTGTATCCCACTTCCTCTCTCTCCTCCATCTCGCTGCTCCTTTTCTAAGATTTGTATTTGATCATGTATATATTTTTGCTGTTTGTTCTTTGTTATCGAGCCAAAAATATTGAAGAAGTGGTTTATCCATACATCTCTGTTTTGGATCGATAACTCTTTGAGAGTTTTCCAATCTTCCCAGAAGTGATTAGATTCTATGGATTCTTCAATTACATTGAGCTGATTTGTGACGTGCTGTAACCTTCTTTTTCCGTAGTGTATTTCTGTATTGTTTTTGTGATTCACCATCGTGCATAGGCTCAGATTTTCTGGGTCAATATATTTTTGGTTGGACAGGTTTCTCAATTTCTTACTAAGGTCTTTGGATCCTTCATCAAACCATTTGTCATTGTTGTTAATTCTCTTAGGTTGTCTGCTTGACATTTTTAGATTTGATAGGGAAGCTGAGAGGTCAAATATGCTGTTTTGGTTTTATACTGCCGACTTTATACCTTCACTATGACATTCACACCCTTTGTCCAGGAAATTGTCTGGAAGTGATTGAATTTGTTGTTGCGCTATTTTTCTTCCATCTATAGCATTTCTTAATATTACTCAGTTCCTTTGGCTTTGATGCCTCATGATTGAGCATAGCTCTGTTCAAGTAGAGTGTGATTTTGCTGTGATCTGATAGATCTGATAAATGGAAGCAGAAGGAAATCAGGACATCTCCCACACGGTCGACGAACAGGGATACCTACTTCGTCACCACGACCACCTGGCGTAACTGGGTACGGCTATGGAAGAGGTTCTTCGCAGTCTTCAACGTCTCGAGCACACCCGAGTGGCGTTGCCTTCAACTAGCAGAGGATACTCTGCCACCAGTCGACCCAGCAAGCCAGCACACCAGTCCATTCAGCAGTCCACCCAGGTCAGCGATGCCCATCTGTCCCTCCCGGATAAATATGATTGAACCCCATCTAAATGCCATGGCTTCCTATTCCAGTGCTCCCTCTATTTTGCGCACCAGATGGGAGCCCCTACCACTGAGTGGTCAAAGGTTGACACAGTTATTTCTCTGATGACTGGGTGGGCCGTTGGAGTGGGCTACGGCTGTCTGGGAGAGAAGAGAGCAGGAGCTGGATTCGTATGAAGGGTTCATGGCTCTGTTCAGAGGTATCGTCGATCATCCACCGGAGAGCAGAGAGGGGGGTGAGCGCCTACTCCAACTACGGCAGGATGATCAGACCGTTGCTCACCTTCTGGACTGTAGCAGCATCCAGCGGATGGAATGAGCCGGCACTCTGTACCTATTCAGAAGAGGACTGCACAAGGAGTTCCAGACGGAACTGGCATGTCGAGAAGGCAACCTCTCTCTCATCGTAATGGCCATCCATCTGGATAACCTACTTCAGGAGCGTCGGTACCCTCATCGCCTCTCAACCACCCTCAGTGACCATTCTGTTTCAGAGCCTGATCCCATGGAGGTAGGGGTCACACGCCTCCCCGCGGCTGAATGATATAGAAGGTAACAGCTGGGGCTCTGGCCCTATTTTGGTCAAGGTGGACACCAGCTTCAGCAGTGTCCGGTACGTCCCACCTCAAGATACACAAGAGCTGAGGGATGGTCAGGTGATCTTCCACCCCCTGGAGCAGGTGTGGATATCCCATATTCATCCTTTCCTGCCAAACCCTTTTCAGTGTGGATCACACTAGCTGGCTGTCCCTCATGTACTGTTTCTACAGTGCTAGTGGATTCCGGTGCCACTGGAACTTTATTGACCAGACCCGTGCCTCCTCTCTTAATATAACCTCATACCCACTCTCCTCTTTGTTTCCGGTCCAAGCTCTTGATAATTGACCACTAAGATCCTGAACCATCACACACATCATCACACCACTCACTCTCACCGTGGAGTCCATTCATCAGGAGAATATTCCCTTCATCACTAGTGCACCAGCTCACAAGATCATCCTAGGCCTCCCATGATTCCAACGCCATAACCCCACCATCTAATGGTCAAGGATGAGAATCATGGACTGGTCACCCAAATTCCAGAGGACCTGCTTTCCCTGTCCCTCTCGAGTCATATCCCCTGTGATCTGGGACGTAGATGTGGACATTCACCAGGCTCTGTAGAGGGAACTCGCACCCACTACCTGTCCTCCTGAGCACATCTACGTTCCCACGGGGATAAGGGCGAGGCTGTTGACGTGGGCACACAGCTGTCGTCACTGTCGTCACCCGTACTATTCAGTCTCTCTCTGAGAAGTATTGGTGGCCCACCTTGGCGCAGGATGTTATTCTGTGTGTGCCCAAACTAAGTCCCCCCGGCACGCTACAGCAGGGAAGCTCCTTCCCCTTCCCATGAAGAGATAGTAAAGGCTTTGTGTTCCATAGTGTCTAGTTTAGTTTTTGTGTGGTTTAGGCCTGGACCATCACAGTAGGCATGAGCAGAGAATGTTGAGCATCTGATACCTACCTGTTAGGTCGCAGGATGGGGATTGGGGGGGTGTAATGGTGGGGGTTGGGCCTGTTGCCCTGCTCACAGCCTGGGCATATGTACTGCTGTCATGTTGAGGTACTTGCCGCAGTGGCGGGGGGCATGAGTTGGGCAGAAGGGACAAAGGTCTGATATAGTGGGAGCCTATACAGGGTGGGGCCAGGGTTTGCTTCGGGTGGTCTTAGCTGGTTGGGGTGTGGCTGGCAATGCTGCGGTCCAGGTGCAGGTCCTCTTGGAGTGGGTTTTCTCCTTACAGGTCCTTTGAGAAGGGGGTCTTGCAGGTCTGGGAGGGTGTCTCGCTGGTCTGGGCGGGGTGTCTGTTGCTCCTGTGTGAGGTGCTGGAGCTGCGGTTGAGGGTGACATCTTTCAGGGTCCTGAAAAAAGTTGGGATTGCTGCTTTATAGAGGTGGACCTGGTCCTCTGACAACAGCTACAGGGCATCTGGTCCCCTGACAACAACTACAGGGCATTTGGTCCCTGACAACATCTACAGGGCATTTGGTCCCCTGACAACAGCTACAGGGCATCTGGTCCCTGACAACAGCTACAGGGCATCTGGTCCCCTGACAACAGCTACAGGGCATCTGGTCCCCTGACAACAGCTACAGGGCATCTGGTCCCCTGACAACAGCTACAGGGCATCTGGTCCCCTGACAACAGCTACAGGGCATCTGGTCCCCTGACAACAGCTACAGGGCATCTGGTCCCCTGACAACAGCTACAGGGCATCTGGTCCCCTGACAACAGCTACAGGGCATCTGGTCCCCTGACAACAGCAACAGGGCATCTGGTCCCCTGACAACAACTACCGGGCATTTGGTCCCCTGACAACAGCTACAGGGCATCTGGTCCCCTGACAACAGCTACAGGGCATCTGGTCCCCTGACAACAGCTACAGGGCATCTGGTCCCCTGACAACAGCTACAGGGCATCTGGTCCCCTGACAACAGCTACAGGGCATCTGGTCCTCTGACAACAGCTACAGGGCATCTGGTTCCCTGACAACAACTACCGGGCATTTGGTCCCCTGACAACAGCTACAGGGCATCTGGTCCCCTGACAACAGCTACAGGGCATCTGGTCCCCTGACAACAGCTACAGGGCATCTGGTCCCCTGACAACAGCTACAGGGCATCTGGTCCTCTGACAACAGCTACAGGGCATCTGGTCCTCTGACAACAGACACAGGGCATGCATAGTGTTTGGGCACCAGCGTTGAGCCATTTTGTGTTTGGGGAAAAAGTTTATTCTCTTGAATGTATTTGCCACTTGATTCAATGAGGAGCACAATCTCTGGTTTTTGTGTGTCCTCTGTGGATGGGGGGGGGGGGTTGTCAGGAGGGCTATCGGGAGAGCTGACAGGAGGGCTGTTAGGAGGGGGTTGGGTTGGTGGGTCCTATGTTGTCTGGTCCATTGTGGTGTTGAGGCTGTGGTCCGGGTCTGAGGTGGGCTGTTCTGCTGGCTTGTCTGGGGGAGTGTCCTGCTCTCTGTTACACCTCAGCTTTCTGACCTCGTCCTTCAGTGCCATGTGTGCCTCTTTAAGTTCTCTCACCTCAGTCCGCAGAGCAGCCAGCTCTCTCAGACAGCCGTCCATCTCTAAATTCTGCCCTCCGGGTCTTGTTGGGGGGGTGTTGTTGTGCTGGTCTGTTTTGTGGATTTGTTCTGTCTGGATTGTGTGGACTAGATCTCTGAGCTCCACCATGTCTCTCTTCATCTCTGTGAATTTATCCCACTCAATAACAGAGGAGCAGCGCAGTTGTGGGACCTGGGTGTGTTCAGTGCTGGGGTGGTGACTATCCTCGTCTGCAGGACAGTTTGAAGAGGTGTGATCAGACTCACTCAGGATGGGGAGTCGTCACAGAGAGAGAGCTTTTCCTGCTGTCTTCTCTCTTTGATCCCATAAAAGTCCTCCTGGAACTGCATGAGGATGCCCTGCACCATCACGTGTACACGTTGAGTTTCCACCCTGGCCCAATACCCTCTCTCTTGACATAGAGGGAATGTGCTCTTATAACACTGTACCATGCCAGGGGATGGTCTGGTTAATATAGCACTGTGCCATGCCAGGGGATGGTCTGTGTTAATATAGCACTGTGCCATGCCAGGGGATAGTCTGGTTAATATAGCACTGTGCCATGCCAGGGGATGGTCTGTGTTAATATAGCACTGTGCCATGCCAGGGGATGGTCTGGTTAATATAGCACTGTACCATGCCAGGGGATGGTCTGTGTTAATATAGCACTGTGCCATGCCAGGGGATGGTCTGTGTTAATATAGCACTGTGTCTTGCCAGGGGATGGTCTGGTTAATATAGCACTGTGCCATGCCAGGGGATGGTCTGTGTTAATATAGCACTGTGTCATGCCAGGGGATGGCCTCTGTTAATATAGCACTGTGCCCTGCCAGGGGACGGTCTGGTTAATATAGCACTGTGCCAGGGGATGGTCTGTGTTAATATAGCACTGTGTCATGCCAGGGGATGGTCTGTGTTAATATAGCACTGTGCCATGCCAGGGGATGGTCTGGTTAATATAGCACTGTACCATGCCAGGGGGTGGTCTGTTTAATATAGCACTGTACCATGCCAGGGGATGGTCTGGTTAATATAGCACTGTACCATGCCAGGGGATGGTCTGGTTAATATAACACTGTACCATGCCAGGGGATGGTCTGGTTAATATAGCACTGTACCAGGGGATGGTCTGGTTAATATAGCACTGTGCCATGCCAGGGGATGGTCTGGTTAATATAGCACTGTACCATGCCAGGGGATGGTCTGGTTAATATAGCACTGTACCATGCCAGGGGATGGTCTGGTTAATATAACACTGTACCATGCCAGGGGATGGTCTGGTTAATATAGCACTGTACCATGCCAGGGGATGGTCTGGTTAATATAGCACTGTACCATGCCAGGGGATGGTCTGGTTAATATAACACTGTCCCATGCCAGGGGATGGTCTGGTTAATATAGCACTGTACCATGCCAGGGGATGGTCTGGTTAATATAGCACTGTGCCATGCCAGGGGATGGTCTGGTTAATATAGCACTGTACCATGCCAGGGGATGGTCTGGTTAATATAACACTGTACCATGCCAGGGGATGGTCTGGTTAATATAGCACTGTGCCATGCCAGGGGATGGTCTGGTTAATATAGCACTGTACCATGCCAGGGGATGGTCTGGTTAATATAGCACTGTACCATGCCAGGGGATGGTCTGGTTAATATAGCACTGTACCATGCCAGGGGATGGTCTGGTTAATATAGCACTGTGTCATGCCAGGGGACGGTCTGGTTAATATAACACTGTGTCATGCCAGGGGATGGTCTGGTTAATATAACACTGTGCCATGCCAGGGGATGGTCTGGTTAATATAACACTGTACCATGCCAGGGGATGGTCTGGTTAATATAGCACTGTGCCAGGGGATGGTCTGGTTAATATAACACTGTACCATGCCAGGGGATGGTCTGGTTAATATAGCACTGTACCATGCCAGGGGATGGTCTGGTTAATATAACACTGTACCATGCCAGGGGATGGTCTGGTTAATATAACACTGTACCATGCCAGGGGATGGTCTGGTTAATATAGCACTGTGCCAGGGGATAGTCTGGTTAATATAACACTGTACCATGCCAGGGGATGGTCTGGTTAATATAGCACTGTGCCAGGGGATGGTCTGGTAAATATAGCACTGTGCCAGGGGATGGTCTGGTTAATATAGCACTGTACCAGGGGATGGTCTGGTTAATATAGCACTGTGCCATGCCAGGGGATGGTCTGGTTAATATAGCACTGTACCAGGAGATGGTCTGGTTAATATAGCACTGTGCCAGGGGATGGTCTGGTTAATATAGCACTGTGCCAGGGGATGGTCTGGTTAATATAGCACTGTACCAGGGGATGGTCTGGTTAATATAGCACTGTGCCATGCCAGAGGATGGTCTGGTTAATATAACACTGTCCCAGGAGATGGTCTGGTTAATATAGCACTGTACCAGGAGATGGTCTGGTTAATATAGCACTGTACCAGGAGATGGTCTGGTTAATATAACACTGTACCAGGAGATGGTCTGGTTAATATAGCACTGTACCAGGAGATGGTCTGGTTAATATAACACTGTACCAGGAGATGGTCTGGTTAATATAACACTGTACCAGGAGATGGTCTGGTTAATATAACACTGTACCAGGAGATGGTCTGGTTAATATAACACTGTACCAGGAGATGGTCTGGTTAATATAGCACTGTACCAGGAGATGGTGTGTGTGGAAAATTAAGTTACTTACGTTTCCCTCTTTGTTGTAGTCAACAAATGGTGTCTCTGGATTGTCCATGAGGAGCTTTTTTTGTACTTGTTCCTTGCTGTGTTATTTTTAATATCCATGGGGTACTGTAATGACCTCTGGACAGGGATAAGCCTAATTGGGGCTTTAAAGGCCTCTGCATTTGGGTTGGGGGGGGGGGGGGGGGGCTGTGAAACTCTCCTGACATTGTTGGGCTCAAGAGTTTTCCCACATCTGACTTCACACCAGTGCTAATTGAAGGTGCCGCCAGGTCTGTTCTGTCCTAGCAGCTTGGTAGCTTAGTATACTTGTTTACTTAGCTTTATACACTCAGCAAACTGGATGCAGTCTATCACGGTGCCACCCGTTTTGTTACCAAATCACCTTATACCACCCACCACTGCGACCTGTATGCTCTAGTCGGCTGGCCCTCGCTACATATTCGTCGCCAGACCCACTGGATCCAGGTCATCTATAAGGTGGAGCTTTACCAAGCATAGTCTTATCTCAGTTCACTGGTCACGATAACAACACTCACCCGTAGCACACGTTCCAGCAGGTATATCTCACTGATCATCCCCAAAGCCAACACCTCATTTGGCCGCCTTTCATTCCAGTTCTCTGCTGCCAGTGACTGGAACGAATTGCAAAAATTGCTGAAGTTGGAGACTTTTATTTCCTTCACCAACTTTAAACATCAGCTATCTGAGCAGCTAACCGATCGCTGCAGCTGTACATAGCCCATCTGTACATTGCCCACCCTATCTACCTACCTCATCCCCTTACTGTTTTTATTTTATTTACTTTTCTGCTCTTTTGCACACCAGTATCTCTACATGCACATCTTCATATGCTCATTTATCACTCCAGTGTTAATGTGCTAAATTGTAATTATTTGCTCCTATGGCCTAATTATTGCCTACCTCCTCATGCCTTTTGCACACACTGTATATATACTTTCTTTTTTCTACTGTATCATTGACTTGTTTATTGTGTTATTGGCTTGTTTACTCCATGTGTAACTCTGTGTTGTCTGTGTCACACTGCTTTGCTTTATCTTGGCCAGGTCGCAGTTGTAAATGAGAACTTGTTCTCAACTTGCCTACCTGGTTAAATAAAGGTGAAATAAAATATAAGAACAATACCTAGAGATCATTGTCTTTTACATTCTAGCTTCAGAAGTAGGTTCAGACTGTATATTACTCACTCAGTTTGTGTTGGACGGTATTTCCAGGTTCCGCTGTGTTTCTTCTGCAGGTTTTGGTTTGTTAGAAGTTTTTTAATGATAGTTATTGGTAGTAATAGTCCATTCAGGTAGGTTTTAGGTATGGAATTGTGATTTGGATTGAAGGTTTTAGTATTGAGGCTGATATCCTGTATAAGTCCTTGTGAAAAATAATACAAGTTTATCTATATTTATCCACCTCTAATTCTATATATTTTGCAGAAGAACTCAGGAGCCCATGAGCTCATGCTCGCTCTCCTCTCTCTCCCTCCTCTCTCTCCCATTCATCCACCCGTACATCTCTGTCTCTCTGTCTCTGTCTCTCTCCGTCTCTGTCTCTCTATGTCTTTTGCAGTGCATGCTGGGCGTGTTTGGTAGTTGAGAGGCCGTGTGTAGTTGAGAGATGTTCGGCGAACAGGTAGGAGCTGAATTTATATATTCTGCATCTAGAATGAACAAAGCTGTGGTTCTGTTCATGAAAAGAGTGCATTTGGTGGGTAGGCTGATTGCTAGAGGAATATTTGTAAGAAATGTGTTGATGCCGATTTCTCCCGTCGAGTCCTTCGACTAGAGTGGTAATCGCTAATTTGCCTCCACTTATTACGCATGATCAAATCCGGAAAGAACTGAGTTGGTTTGGTAAGTTTGCTAGCAGGTTTGTACTGTTCCCAGGTTTTCAGGCAGATGCCGTTGAGCATGTTGCGTTCCAGAGGCAAATGTTCATGTTTCTGAATAACAATGAGCAACAGCTAAATGTGTATTTTAAAGTGATCATGGGGAGGGGCTCTATGCAGGGTTTGCCAGCATTCTACTGTGTTTTGCGTGTGGGGATTTGGGGCATAAGAGCTTTGTATGCCCACATAAAGGTTGTAGACAAGGTGAGGGTACAAGTGCCAGTTGGGGAAATTGAGGTGAACGTGCAGGGCGCAATGAGACGCAGGCATCAGAAACTGGGCCTAGTCAGGCTACAGACGGTGGTGTAGATGAGGCTGGGCCTAATCAGGCTAAAGATGATGGTGTAGATGAGGCTGGGTCTAGTCAGGTTATGGATGGTGGTGTAGATGAGGCTGGGTCTAGTCAGGTTATGGATGGTGGTGTAGATGAGGCTGGGTCTAGTCATGTTATGGATGCTGGAGTAGATGAGGCTTTGGCCTAATCATGCTATGGATGCTGGTGTAGATGAGACTGGGCCTAGTCAGGTTATGCCTGGTGGTGTAGATGAGGCTGGGTCTCGTCAGGTTATGCTAGTGGATGTGTAGAGTATAGTGGGGAAGTGCCAGACTAGGGGGGAGGAGGAGGGTGTTAATCAGAAAAGGAATAAGGGGGATAAGAAAGGAGGTAGGGAGGCGAGAGGCAGGGGTGGTCAAAGGCACCAAGGAATATTTTCCTGGTGCTAGGGGGGAGGCCCTGATCAGAGAGGAAGGGCAGGTGGTCAGGATGGGAGATGGAGATGAGGAGGAGGAAGGTGAGTCTGAGGAAGAGGATGATGAGGCCTTTTTTTCAGACTCCTCCTCAATGGGTCCGGAGCTGACAGGGAACTGACAAGGTTCCTGAATGAGACCAAGGGGGAAAAAAGTTAATCTTGAGGCTTTTTTTCCCCGATCTGAGAAAGTTTGTAAGATCAGTACAACATGATATGAAAAATGAGGGGCATGGTGTCCTCTCACCCGGGAAACGGTTTAGGTTGAGGAAGTGGGTCACAACAGTGCGTAAAGGTCGACCTTCAGACGCTGTTTAGATGTATAGTTTCTTTCTGGCACTGTTTTTTTTTTAGATTTGCTGTTGGTCTCTTTCTTTGCTGGCTTTTCTCCCACTTCTTAGGGAGACTCTTTGGGTAGGCTCGCTTAACTATAAGAGGTTAATATAAATGGTGCCATAGATGCGGGAAAGAGGAGTGTGTTGGGTGAAACAAAAAAAAGTACAGGTGTTGTTTCTGCAGGAGATGCATAGTGATGTGGTGAATGACGTTGATTGGGGGCTCTGGTGGAAAGGGGCAAGTGTGTTGAGCCATGGGACAAATTTTAGTGCCAGTCCTTTTTGTACCGGGTCTGTCTGTAGAAATTTGCTCCTCAAAGGAGGTGTGTAGGGGTAGGCTGCTTGTAGTAAAAGCAGACATAAACAACATGGGTTTTAACTTTAGAAATGTGTATGCGCATAACACTGGGAGAGAGAGTGGGGTTCAATTTTGGTGTCTTAGACAGGAACTCACAGGTAGCGCCTGAGGAGACACTGGTGGTCGGCAGGGACTGGAAATGTACAATGGATTTTACGAAAGAAAAAAATGGGGAGGAGCCTCATTCAGGGTCAGTCAGAGTGTTAAGGGACATCATTAATCAGTTTGAGCTAGTAGATGTTTGGAGAACTAGATATCATGACTCAAGACAGTAAACGTGGGTGTAGGTCTTTGGGGCTAGGGTGAGTGCAGCCTGACTCGATTGTTTTAACATGTCCAGGAATCAGAGCAATAGGCTGTTGGGCTCTACCATTCTCCTGGTGGTTTTTCGGATCACCACATAACCATGGCTTGGCTGTCTATTTCACCAGGGCATCCTATTGGAAGTTTAATGTAAAGCTCTTGCAAGATGCCACTTTTTGCTCAGGTTTCCAGATTTTTTGGAAAAGGTGGAGGCAGCAAAGAGAAGATTATGAGTCTGAGTCAATGGTGGGATGTGGGGAAAGTCCAAATTCGTCTTTTCTGTCAACAGTATACAGATCTCTCATCCCCAGAGGCTAGGAGAGTATTGGGGGAACTCAAGTGTAGTATTAGTGAGATGGTGGGGCAAGGCAACGTACCTTGCCCCACCATCTCACTAATACTACACTTGAGTTCCCCCAATACTCTCCTAGCCTCTGGGGATGAGAGATCTGTATACTGTTGACAGAAAAGACGAATTTGGACTTATTTTGTGTATGTCCATTACATGAAATCCAAATAAAAATCAATTTAAATTACAGGTTGTAAAAAAAAAAAAAAGTGCTTTGCAAAAGTATTCATCCCCCTTTTTTTTTTTTTTACAACCTGTAATTTAAATTGATTTTTATTTGGATTTCATGTAATGGACATACACAAAATAGTCCAAATTGGTGAAGTGAAATGAGAAAAACAACTTAATTAAAACAGAAAAGTAGTGCATGCATATGTATTCACGCCCTTTGCTATGGGGCCCCTAAATAAGATCTGGTGCAACCAATTACCTTCAGTCACATAATTAGTTAAATAAAGTCCACCTGTGTGCAATCTAAGTGTCACATGATCTGTCACATGGTCTCAGTATACATACACCTGTTCTGAAAGGCCCCAGAGTCTGCAGCATCACTAAGCAAGGGGCACCACCAAGCAAGCGGCACCATGAAGACTGTCGTGTCTTTGGCTATGCCGGATTAAGTGATATGACATGCTATTCTATAAAATAATTTTCTGTAATTAATATTACCTGATTAAGCTAATCAGGTAAATAATTAACTAGAAAGTCGGGGCGCCACAAAATGTTTATAGAGCTGTTATCTTCCGAATAAACTCTTAAAGACCTAGTAATCTTTTACCTCAATAGCAGTCAATATTAATCGTGACTTTATTTAGTCTCATCTGAAAGTTGTAAATTCTTGGTTATATTCACGAACCCTGGCTAACAAGTTGAATCAGCAATACAAAATTTGGTTTAATAATTTATTTACTAAATACTTAAATAATCACACAGAATTACATATACACAGAATGTATCATACATTGATTACAAATTATGTCATAAAGGAAAACGTCCCTTGCGGATGGAACAGATATGACAGCTGGTTACACGAAGAGAGGGGGGTTGGGTTTGAGTGAAAGAGCGGAAAGACTGAGTAACAAAAGGACAAGCTATGCTATCGTAAATACAGTATCTTATGCATTCTAAATTACCACCCACTTGAAAAAGGAGAATGCAATAAATATTTACTCTGAGCTGCGTTTCGGTAGATTGTTCATAGATGGGAGGCCGGGTGGTCCAGCATGGATCTCTGGTCCTCTGAAGACTGTCTAGTGGTGAACTGTAGCATGGTAGATTGGGTACTCTGTCCGTCCTCTCCTAGCCCACGTTTAGCGGGCAGAGGGGGTAGCACTTCTTTAGTGAATAAGAGTTCAAAGTTCATACCAAGTTGCCATACTTTAAGCTCATGCTATATTCTGGCTGGTATAGTCGAAATTCATCCTTCCGGCGTGTAGGTTGTCACCTTCACATTGAAATTCGATGCCAATTTTGTTAGGTTCTTGCTGATGTTGGCTTAGTTCTGTAGGTGATCTTTGTCCTTTCAACGTGGGGACTGCCAGTCCTCACGTCCTTGGAACAGAAAGTTACATTTTCGTAAACGGGTTTATATAGTGGTGAAAGAAGGGCGTGTTTCATAGTCTACAACCAAAGTCTGTTCACTTGGGCGGGGCCGCTGAGTGAGCAGAGTGGTGTTATGACAAACCGTTCTCTCATTTAAGATGCTAAAATTACATTTCATCTTTTCACAAATAGTTTCATATTTAAACATTTAAATTGCACAACAATTCCATGTGAATCTGATAACTAGAATGTGTAGACTTTCCAAGATACAGTTTGTCGTCCTGTCATCAGTAATAATGTCTCAGACCCCAACTGATCTGACATCATATTCATTAAGTACCAACGCATATTTTCATCTGGTTGGATTACCGAAATATGGTTCCTTTCCCACCTTTTGATGTCCCCAGAATCTCTATGTTAACAAAGGGCTTTTCAAGAGTCAACTCTATAGAGTAGAGAGAGAGAAACAGGTGGGGGGAAGGTATTTATGGGGGTCATAAACCTCCCCTATCAAGCCAACATGACAAGACCGAGGAGCTCTCCAAACATGTCAGAGATAAAGTTGTGGAGAAGCACAGATCAGGGTTGGGTTATAAAAACATAGCAGAAACTTTGAACATCCCACGGAGCACCATTAAATCCATTATTAAAAAAATGGAAAGAATATGGCACCACAACAAACCTGCCAAGAGAGGGCCGCCCACCAAAACTCACAGACCAGGCAAGGAGGGCATTAACCAGAGAGGCAACAAAGAGACCAAACATAACCCTGAAGGAGCTGCAAAGCTCCACAGCGGAGATTAGAGTATCTGTCCATAGGACCATTTTAAGCCGTACACTCCACAGAGCTTGGCTTTGCAGAAGAGTGGCCAGAAAAAAGCCATTGCTTAAATAACAAAACACGTTTGGTGTTCGCCAAAAAGCAGGTGAGAGACTCCAGAAACATATGGAAGAAGGTACTCTGGTCAGATGAGACTAAAATTGAGCTTTTGGGCCATCAAGGAAAATGTTGTGTCTGGCACAAACCCAACCTCTCGTCACCCCTGAGGACAACATCCCCACAGTGAAACATGGTGGTAGCAGCATCATGCTGTGGGGATGTTTTTCATTGGCAGGGACTGGGAAACTGGTAAGAATTGAAGGAATGATGGATGGAGCTAAATACAGGGAAATTCCTAAGGGAAACTTGTTTCAGTCTTCCAGAGATTTGAGACTGGGATGGAGGTTCACCTTCCAGCAGGACAATGACCCTAAGTGTATTGCTAAAGCAACACCCGAGTGGTTTAAGGAGAAACATTTAAATGTCTTGGAATGGCCTAGTCAAAGCCCAGACCTCAATCCAATTGAGAATCTGTGTTATGACTTAAAGATTGCTGTACACCAGCGGAACCATCCAACTTGAAGGAGCTGGAGCAGTTTTGCCTTGAAGAATGGGAAAAAAAATCCCAGTGGCTAGATGTGCCAAGCTTATAGAGACATACCCCAAGAGACTTGCAGCTGTAATTGCTGCAAAAGGTGGCTCTACAAAGTATTGACATCGGTGAATAGTTACGCACGCTCAAGTTCTGTTATTTTGTCTTATTTCTTGTTTGTTTAACAAGAAAACATGTTTTGCATTTTCAAAGTGGTAGGTATTTTGTGTAACTCTAATGAAAATCCATTTTAATACCAGGTTGTAAGGCAACAAAATAGGAAAAATACCAAGTCGGTGAATACTTTTGCAAGCCACTGTAAGCCTCCAGGCTAATTTAACAAAGTTATGTAGGGACCTAGGCAGTTTTTCCAGGTTATAGCAAAGGGAGCACTTGTAAGAGCTAGGTTCTCCATGCTCAAGGAGATGGAAGCTCCCAGGTCCTCCTTCTTTGGTTTGGAAAGACAGAGCGGTGAAGCCAAGGGTATGCATTGTCTACAGTTGTCTGATGGGCGGGTGACCTCTGTGGTGGGGGAGATGTGGACTGTGGAGTTTTCTACTGAGTTGTATAGGGCAGAAGTGTGTGATCCTATGTGTGCTCAGATTTTGTTTGCAGAACTCCCTAAACTTTCTCTGGCACAGAGGGATGAAATGGATGTTCTTCTGTTGTGCCATGAACTGGCAGAGGCCGTAACCCAGATGTCCCCCAGCCTTGCACCGGGGGTCGATGGACCCAGTGGAGTTTTATAAAACATTCTGCGAAAAATTGGACTGGACTTCTTTTGCGTGTTGCATGAATGCATCGGGGTAGGAGAGTTGCAGATGAGCTTCCGTCAGGCGGCTCTGACTCTCCTGCCCAAAAAAGGGGACTTGTGTAAACTTAAGAACTGGAGGCCTGTGGCATTGCTCTGTACAAGATATTTGCCAAGGTCCTCTCTAACAGACTGAATACCAACCTGGACTATATAGTACACAAGGAACAGACATATTGTGTACGTGGACGCTCAATCACGGACATCTTGTTCTTAATCAGGGACATGTTGGATTGTTGAGAGGTTCTAATATTAACTTTGGAATGGTCCATCAAGATCAAGAGAAGGCTTTTGGTAGAGTGGACCATGAGTATCTGTTTAATGTGATGTTTGGGGAAATGTTTTTGGCCTGTGTGAGGATGTTGTATGCTGGAGCGTCATGTATGGTCAAGGTGGGAGGAGGGCTCAGTAGGCCAGTCTGGGTGAGGCGGGGCATTAGACAAGGATGCCCTCTATTTGGGAAGTTATTAAAAACTAGTCATTGAGCCTTTTTTGGGCCTGCTACGCAGAAGACTGCAGGGAGTGTACTGGACAGGCATGGGTGTGTTGATAGGTGTCGGCGAATGCTGATTACATTTTTGTGATGCTCAGGGATGGGCAGGACATGCAGGCACTAGAGAAGAGTCTGAATGTGTACGAGGGAGCTTCGTCAGCTAAGTTGAACTGGGGCAAGAGCAAAGCTCTGTTATGTGGGGCACGGAGGGATAGGGCCCCTCCCCCTGCTTCCTGGGGGTTTGCAGTGGGGTTGTGAAGGGTTTAACATTTTGGGGTGTACCTGGGCTTGGAGAGGTGGGTCAGGAAGAACTGGGAGGGGCTGGCACAGGCAGTGGTGTCAAGACTGGCCAGGTGGAGGTGTCTCCTGTCCCAAGTGTCATATAGAGGGAGGGTGCTGATAATCAACAACCTGGTGGCATCTTCTCTGTGGCATAAACTGGCTGGCCTTAACCCCCTAAGCCAGTCTCCTTGCAGACCTGCAACGCAGGTTGGTGGATTTTTTTCTGGTCGGGCCATCACTGGCTGAGGGCGGCAGTGTTGTACATGAACTGTAGAGCAGGGTGTCTGCATTCCGAGTAAAGGCGGCGCAGAGACTGCTGTACAATATTGATGTCGGCTGGAGGGAACCAGCATGCATGCTGCTGAGGAGAGCTGGCAGATTAGGGTTGGACCGGCAGCTGTTCCTCATGAAGCTGGAGAGACTGAGTACAGCAGGTCTCTCAGACTTTTACTCTGCGGTCCTGAGGGCCTGGAAGCTATTAAGGCCCGCACGAGAAGGGGGTGTGGAGCCTGGGCTGTGGGTGTGGGAGGAGCCTATCTTCCACAACCCAGTCATCCCTTTGAGATCGGTTCAGTTGGCCACCCTGCAGAGTCAACTGATGGCAGTGGGTTTACCTTGGCTGGGTGACCTGCGAGGGGTGGAAAACCCCGGAAGTCCTGGCACAACAAACAGGAATAACGTATCTTAGGCTGCTGGAGAGATTCCTGGAGGAGGTCCAGGAGGCATGGTCTGAGCCGGTAAGGGGGGGGGGGGGGTTTGAGCGGCCAAAGGGGGAGGGGCCACCAATGTTTCCCCAACTGCAGAGACTGGCTACCAGCAAGGGAGTCTGGAGGACTTGTTAGATTTTAACACTCCGAGCCTGGGGGATATTGAGGGGGTGGGAAGTAAAGCCCTCTACAACCTCTGCATTAACCTGTAAGGAACATTAGGAAACTAACAGGAGTGAAGGCACATCAGTGGCAGGGTGTATGTGGGGTGGAGAGTGTGGTGGGTTTTAGATGGAGGGGCTCTACAAACTCCCAGTACCGAAGAGGTCAGGGGACCTCCAGTGGAGGGTTCTACATGGAGCACTGGCCACTAACAGCTGGTTGGCACGGGTTGAACCGGGAGTCAGGCAGGAGTGTCCTTTCTGTGTAATGAGAGAAACAGTGATTAATGTGTTTTCTGTGTGCGCCAGGTTAATGGGTTTTACTGTTGGGATGTTTATAATGGGGTACAGGTATTCAAATAAGGAAAAGGCCAAATGTGTTTTGTTGAATTTTCTGTTTGCTCAGGCAAAGTTGGCTATTTGGCTAACAAGGAGGAACAGGGTCAAAGGTGGGGGGATAACAGACCTTTTACTAGTGTTTAATGGGATGGTCTCAGTGCACCTTAGTGTGGAATTTGAGTTCTATAAAATGATTAAGTGTGGAGATGTTTCAGGAGATATGGTGTGTTGGGGGGGCTGTCTGTACAGCTGGGGAAGATGTTTCAGGAGATATGGTGTGTTGGGGGGGCTGTCTGTACAGCTGGGGAAGATGTTTCAGGAGATATGGTGTGTTGGGGGGCTGTCTGTACAGCGTGGGGAAGATGTTTCAGGAGATATGGTGTGTTGGGGGGCTGTCTGTACAGCTGGGGAAGATGTTTCAGGAGATATGGTGTGTTGGGGGGCTGTCTGTACAGCTGGGGAAGATGTTTCAGGAGATATGGTGTGTTGGGGGGGCTGTCTGTATAGCTAGGGAAGATGTTTCAGGAGATATGGTGTGTTGGGAGGCGTCTATATAGCTGGGGAAGATGTTTCAGGAGATATGGTGTGTTGGGGGCTGTCTGTACAGCTGGGGAAGATGGGTTAGATATATGGTTGTAGAAGTGGTGTTTTGTATTCTGGTGTAGAGGGCAAGGTGAGTGTGCAAGGTGAGTATGGTAAATGTATACAGTACTGCAGTACAGGATATATTTTGGTGTTTTGTTTTAAGAGGGGGTGAGGGTGGGGAGGTTTTAATGAAATGAAAATGTTTCATTAAAGAGAGACTAAAAGTCAAACGTCTCTCTCTCCCCCCGTCTTTCTCCCACTCTCTCTCTCTCTCTCTCTCTCTCTCTCTCTCTCCCTCTCTGATCTAGGCTATATTTCCTGTGGAGAGGTGCCAGAGATAGGTGTCATAATAAAATGTCTACTTAGCTTCTTTCTTAAAATATTAACGAGGGGAGAGAAGGAACAGTATGGTGCATCATCACCACAGAAAAACCACTGCAGGAGAACGGGCCCACAGAGACTGTTACAGTCTCAACCACTCTCTCCCTCTCCATCTACCTTTCTCTCTTTCCCCCTCTCTCTCTCTCTCTCTCTCTTTCCCTCTCTCTCTCTCTTTGTCCTTCCTTACCACTTCTGTCACTCTCTTTCTCCATCTCCATCTCCTCCCTCTCTCCCTCACTTTTCCCCCTTTCCTTCTTCCTTACTCTCTCTTTCTCCTTCTCTCTCTACTTCCCCATTCCCTTTCTCTCTCTCCCTTTCTCTCTTCTCCTGTCTCTCTCCCTTTTCTGTATGGCTGCCATACAGAAATAAAATATCCAATTAAGGGATATAAGATCAGGGAAATATGAGAAGGCAACGTTTATTGTGTACATAAACATTATATAAATCAATCCACCCATTCATCCATCCTCAATCCATCCCGTGCAGTGGAGCTGTTGTCTGACACGATAAGCAGGGCCAGATGTGCGTGTTTGACAACAAGATATCAGCTCTTATTAGCCACTCATTTAAAATGGCCGCCTGAATAGGGGATCGATGCACCCTGGCACAGGAAGAGGTCGCAGCATAGATTTTCTATTTTGTCATTTAATAAGCAGATAGATTGTAGGATAATTGGGGCTGTGGCTTTAGAAGATATGGTTTATAAATAAAAGGCTGATTGTGATTATGATGATCAGTAATGTGATAATGGTATGGATTAAAGCTTTGTGTCAGCGTTAAAGGGATAAATGATAGGTGATGAAGAGTGAATAGACAGACAGACATCATTCAGCTCCCGCTCCCTCTCCCACTCCTACACCCTCTCCCTCAACCTCAACCTCTCTGCTATAACTCAAACTGAGAGGAGGAGAGGGAGAAAAAAAGAGAGAGGAGAGGAAGAGTCCTACAACCAGAGGCGCTGTGCCATGGAGTGGAGAACCCTGCCAAGGAGAACTCAGAAGGGGATGGAAAAGAAAGTGTCTCTTCCCCCGCTCTATTTCTCCATCTCCCGGCGGCACTCACACCTGTTCCTGTGAGTGACAGGGCTGTCCTGCAGGGTAAAAGAGAGGATGAGAGGAGAGGTGGGAGTGTAAAAAGGTCCTTAAATGGACCCACAGCTGTGTGTGTTTGGTAAAGTTCAATCTCTCTCTCAATTCAATTCAAGGGGCTTTATTGGCATGGGAAACATATGTTTACATTGCCAAAGCAAATGAAATAGATAAACACAAGTGAAATAAACAATATAAAATGAACAGTAAACATTACACAAGGGGAACAACTACTTCAAGGTCTCAGAGCGAGTGACGTCACCGATTGAAGCGCTATTAGCGCACACCCCGCTAACTAGCTAGCCATTTCACATCGGTTACACTCACCCCCCTTTTGACCTTCTCCTTTTCCGCAGCAACCAGTGATCCGGGTCAACAGCATCAATGTAACAGTATAGCTTCCGTCCCTTTCCTCGTCCCTACCTGGGCTTGAACCAGGGACCCTCCCCACACATCGACAACAGCCACCCTCGAAGCATCGTTACCCATCGCTCCACAAAAGCCACAGCCCTTGCAGAGCAAGAGGAACAACTACTTCAAGGTCTCAGAGCGAGTGACGTCACCGATTGAAATGCTATTAGCGCGCACCCCGCTAACTAGCTAGCCATTTCACACCGGTTACACATAGTCAAAGCATTCCTTAATTTTCAGTCACAGTGGTCAGGTATTCTGCCACTGTGTACTCTCTGTTTAGGCCCAAATAGCATTCTAGTTTGCTCAGTTCTTTTGTTAGTTACCTGACACATTGTATAGAATCATCTTTTTGTTTTATCCTGATTTGGTTGGGTCTAATTGTGTTGCTGTCCTGGGGCTCTGTGGGGTGTGTTTGTGTTTGTGAACAGAGCCCCAGGACCAGTTTGCTGAGGGGACTCTTCTCCAGGTTCATCTCTCTGTAGGTGATGACTGTTATGGAAGGTTTGGGAATTGCTTCCTTTTAGGTGGTTGTAGAATGTAACGGCTCTTTTCTGGATTTTGATAAAGGAAAGGGGGATACCTAGCCAGAGGGGTTGGGTTAAATGCATCTTCCACATTTAACCCAACCCCTCTAAATCAGAGAGGGCTGCCTTAATCAACATCCACATCATCAGTGCCTGGGGAACAGTGGGTTGACTGCCTTGCTCAGGGACAGAACATCAGATTTTTACCTTGTCAGCTCAGGGATTTGATCCTGCAACCTTTCGGTTACTGGCCCAACGCTCCTACCCGCCAGGCTACCTGCCGATAATTAGCGGGTATCTGCCTAATTCTGCTTTACATGCATTATTTGGTGTTTTACATTGTACACAGGATATTATTGCAGAATTCTGCATGCAGAGTCTCAATTTGGTGTTTGTCCCATTTTGTGAATTCTTGATTGGTGAGCAGACCCCAGACCATAAAGGGCAATGGGTTCAATACCCGATTCAAGTATTTTTTTGCCAGATCCTAATTGGTTTGTCGAATTTTATGTTCCTTTTGACAGCATAGAATACCCTTCTTGCCTTGTCTCTCAGCTCGTTCACAGCTTTGGGGAAGTTACCTGTGGCGCTGATGTTTAGGCTGAGGAATGTATTGTATTTTTGTGTGCTCTAGGGCAACGGTGTCTAGATGGAATTTGTATTTGTGGTCCTGGCAACTGGACCTTTTTTGGAACACCATTATTTTTGTCTTACTAAGATTTACTGTCAGGGCCCAGGTCTGACAGTATCTGTGCAGAAGATCTAGGTGCTGCAGTGGTGTAAAAAGTACTAATTTGTCATACTTGAGTAAAAGTAAAGATACCTTATTAGAAAATGACTCAAGTCACCCAGTAAAATATTACTTGAGTAAAAGTCTAAAAGTATTTGGTTTTAAATATGCTTAAGTATCAAAAGTAAATGGAATTGCAAAAATGTACTCAAGTATCAAAAGTAAAAGTATAAATAATTTCTAATTAAATCAAAATCAAATGTATTGGTCACATACACATGGTTAGCAAATGCAAGTGTATCGAAATTCTTGTATATTAAGCAAACCAATAGGCACTTTTTTTACGGATAGTCAGGGGCACACTCCAGCACTCAGACATCATTAACAAACAAAGCATTTGTGTTTAGTGAGTCTGCCAGATCAGAGGCAGTAGGGATGAGCAGGGATGTCCTCTTGATAAGTGTGTGAATTGGACCATGCTCTGTCCTGCTAAGAATTCTAAATGTAACAAGTACTTTTGGGTGTCAGGGAAAATGTATGGAGTATAAAGTACATTATTTTCTTTAGGAATGTAGTGAAGTAAAAGTTGTCAAAAATATTAAAAGTAAAGTAGAGAGACCCCAAAAAACGTTCAAGTATTTTTACTTAACTACTCTACACCACTGGCTATAGGCCCTCCATGGCTTGGGACAGAAGCACCACTCTGGCTCCTGAATGGCACAGCGGTGTAAGGCACTGCATCTCAGTGCAAGAGGTGTCACTGCAGTCCCTGATTAGAATCCAGGCTGCATCACATCTGGCCATGATTGGGAGTCACATAGGGTGTCGCACTATTGGCACAGTGTCATCTGGGGTAGGCTGCCATTGTAAGTAAGAATTTGTTCTTAACTGACTTGCCTGGTTAAATAAAAAAATCTTCAGCAAACAGTAGATATTTGACTTCAGATTCTAGTGGGTTGAGGCTGGGTGCTGCAGACTGTTCTAGTGCCCGCGCCAATTCGTTGATATGTATGTTGAAGAGGGTGGGGCTCAAGCTGCATCCCTGTCTCACCCCACACCCCGTGGAAAGAAATGTGTTTTTGGCAATTTTAACTGCACACTCTCTCTCTCCACCTCCCCGCTCTCTATGTCTCTCTCTGTCTCTCTCTCTCCACCTCCCCGCTCTCTATCTCTCTCTCTCTCTCTCTCTGTCGCTCTCGCTGTCTCTGTCTCTCCCTCTCTATTTCTCTCGCTCTCTCTCTCCCTCTCTCTCTCAGACCCACACACAAACACAGCTGCCTTAGTGACCAGCCAACTCCTGCCATCTAGGCTTTCTTACCCACACTGCACTACACTGCGCTGAGGTCAAAGTGCATCCGTTCAGGGACAGGCCACCGCCAGCAGAAGAAAAAAGCTATTGGGAAAAACGCCACACTCTTCCTTCAATCCTTTCTTCTCTTTGATTACAGCTCTCTGCTCCCCTCTGCACCTGCTCTTCCCCCCTCCTTCTATTTCCCCCTTTCCCTCCTTCTCTCTCTCCCTGTCACACACACAGGAACACATATACCCCTGAGACATCCAACCCACTGGGTTGGTATGTATAAGAGACTATGTTCATATAACCAGCATGTCTATTCCAGCCTACTTCACCAGTATATAAACTAGCCTTTATGGGAAAGTGGTAATATTGGTGTATTGTTTAATATCCCAGAGCAGGTTGGTACATGATACACCTATATCCATCTCAGTCACATAAACAGTGTTACATCTTCCCAGTCACCTCTAACCACCTGTTATGATCTACCCTGAGACTGTAGACTCCACCTGTCTACAGACATGCTCCTGTAGGTCCTCTAATCATCAGATGACCCCCAGACAACAACAACAACCCACAGAGAGGTCTCCCGAGTGGTGCAGCGGTCTAACTGCATCTCAGTGCAAGAGGTGTCACTACAGACACAGCCTGGATTCGAACCAGGCTTTATCACAACCGGCCCGTGATTGGGAGTGCCATAGGGCGGTGCACAATTGGTCCACCGTCGTCCGGGTTTGGCTGGTGTAGGCCGTCATTGTAAATAAGAATTTGTTCGTAACTGACTTGCCTAGTAAAATGAAGGGAAAAAAAGAGACTGTGGCAACACCTGGAAGTATAACTGGAGATTAGTTGTATGTAGTGCAAAGCAGAGTGATGTCTACTACTAAAGTGTGTGGGTGTATAATGACGACTGACACACTGGAGTTCACATCACATTGGAGAAGGTCAGCAGTTATTGTTACTGACGGAAACCGTTGCCGGGTAACCGTTACTGTCAGGTACAGTTCATGTCCCATGGGAAAGAGCGGTAGAAACAGAGGGAGGAAAGATAGAGGGAGAGAGAAAAAAGAGACACAGATAATGTCCTCCCCTCCTCTCTCTCTCTTTGGTTTGATGTCCTTTCGTAGAAAAGCTCTTCAGACACTTGTACCAGAGGAGCAGAGGATGACTCACACACACACACGCACGTGTGCGCACACACTCTCTCTCACACACACACACACACACACACACGCAGGCACGCACACTCACACACAAAGACACACACACACTCTGAATGTTTGTCAGTCAGAAGAAATAATTGGTGATAATCACTCCTAATGGCTCCTGAAGTGAATCTATAAACAGTATGTATTTTTTGTGTGTGTCTGTCTATGTGTCTGTGTGTCTGTGTGACTGACTGTGTGTCTGTGTGACTGACTGTGTGTCTGTGTGACTGACTGTGTGTCTGTGTGACTGACTGTGTGTCTGTGTGACTGACTGTGTGTCTGTGTGACTGACTGTGTGTCTATGTGACTGTGTGTCTATGTGACTGACTGTGTGTCTGTGTGTCTATGTGACTGTGTGTATGTGTCAATGTGACTGTGTATCTATGTGACTGTGTATCTATGTGACTGTGTATCTATGTGACTGTGTCTATGTGACTGTGTCTATGTGACTGTGTCTATGTGACTGTGTCTATGTGACTGTGTCTATGTGACTGTGTCTATGTGACTGTGTGTCTATGTGTCTGTGTCAATGTGTATGTGTGTCTGTCTATGTGACTGTGTGTCTATGTGACTGTGTGTCTATGTGACTGTGTGTCTATGTGACTGTGTGTCTATGTGACTGTGTGTCTATGTGACTGTGACTGTGTGTCTATGTGACTGTGTGTATATGTGACTGTGTGTCTATGTGACTGTGTGTCTATGTGATTGTGGCTGTGTGACTGTATGTCTATGTGATTGTGGCTGTGTGACTGTATGTCTATATGTGACTGTGGCAGTGTGACTATGTGTCTGTGACTGTGTGATAATGTCACTGTGTCTATGTGACTGTGTGACTGTGTGTCTATGTCACTGTGTGTCTATGTCACTGTGTGTCTGTCACTGTGTGTCTATGTGACTGTGTTTATGTGACTGTGTGTCTACGTGACTATGTGTATGTGACTGTGACTGTATCTATGTGTCTATGTGTGACTGTGTGTCTATATGACTGTGTTTATGTGACTGTGTGTCTACGTGACTATGTGACTGTGACTGTATCTGTGTGTCTATATGTGACTGTGTGTCTGTGTGTGGTAGTGCATTTCCAGCTGTATGTAGTGTATTTTACATAGAAGCACATTCCTCTACAGGGAACAGGTCTGAACACACACGTGTGTGTGTGTGTGTGTGTGTGTGTGTGTGTGTGTGTGTGTGTGTGTGTGTGTGTGTGTGTGTGTGTGTGTGTGTGTGTGTGTGGGTGACAGCAACTCTCTGTTCTCCAGTCATCTTTAAACACTGCTAACTACAGCCAAGACCCTATAGGCCCGCCTGTCCACACACACCCCAAGCTACAGCCATTCATCACACACAGACACAGCCAATGCTAGCCATTCATCACAGTGACAGAGAGGAAGGGAGGGAGGCAGGCAGGATAGAGAAAAGGAAGAGAGAGGGAGAGGGGGAAGCAAAGAGCGAGTGAGAGAGGGGGAAGCAAAGAGCGAGTGAGAGAGGGGGAAGCAAAGAGAGATGGAGAGGGGGGAAGCAAAGAGAGATGGAGAGGGGGGGAAGGAAAGAGAGTGAGAGAGGGGGAAGCAAAGAGAGAGTGAGAGAGGGGGAAGCAAAGAGAGAGTGAGAGCGGGGGAAGCAAAGAGAGAGTGAGAGCGGGGGAAGCAAAGAGAGAGTGAGAGAGGCGGAAGGAAAGTGAAAGACACTATCTGAACGGCTCTCTCTCTCACCACTCTCACTCCTGTCTCTCCCTCCTGTCTCTCCCTCTCTCTCTCTCTCTCTCTCTCTCCTGTCTCTCTCTCACTCTCTCCTCCTCTTGCTCTCTCCCTCTCTCCCCTCTGTCTTCTGTCAATTTCAATTTCAATTTAAGGTCTTTATTGGCATGGGAAACATATGTTTACATTGCCAAAGCAAGTGAAATAGATACTAAACACAGTGAAATAAACAATACAAAATGAACAGCAAACATTACACTTACAAAAGTTCCAAAATAATAAAGAAATTTCAAATGACACATCTATATACAGTGTTGTAATGATGTGCAAATAGTTAAAGTACAAAAGGTAGAAAAAAAATAAACATAAATATGGGTTGTATTTACAATGGTGTTTGTTCTTCACAGGTAAGGAAGTCCAGCTCAGTTTCCACCTGATTTTGTTGGCAGTGTGCACATAGCCTGTCTTCTCTTGAGAGCCAGGTCTGCCTTCGGCGGCCTTCCTCAATTGCAAGGCTACAGTGTTTTTTCATTTAAAAGTTGTGGCGTACCGCAACACAGCTTGCGGGGTACCACAGAATTCTATGGCACATTATTTAAATGTCAGCCATTGTTACCAGACAGACGCAATTTACTACAATCTGCCACCATCTACCACAAATGGTCGCGGCATAACTTTTAAAGGAAGAACCACTGTATATTCACTGAGTCTGTACATAGTCAAAGATTTCCTTAATTTTCGGTCAGTCACGGTGGTCAGGTATTCTGCCACTGTGTACTCTCTGTTTAGGGCCAAATAGCATTCTAGTTTGCTCAGTTTTTTTGTAAATTCTTTCCAATGTGTCAAGTAATTATCTTTTGGTTTTCTCATGATTTGGTTGGGTCTAATTGTGTAGCTGTCCTGGGGCTCTGTGGGGTCTGTTTGTGTATGTGAACAGAGCCCCAGGACCAGCTTGCTTAGGGGAGTCTTCTCCAGGTTCATCTCTCTGTAGGTGATGGCTTTGTTATGGAAGGCTTGGGAATAACTTCCTTTTAGGTGGATGTAGAATTTAACGGCTCTTTTCTGGATTTTGATAATTATCGGGTATCTGCCTAATTCTGCTCTGCATGCATTATTTGGTGTTTTACGTTGTACACAGAGGAATTATTTTGCAGAGTTCTGCACGCAGAGACTCAATTTGGTGTTTGTCCCATTGTGTGAATTCTTGTTTGATGAGCGGACCCCAGACCTTACAACCATAAAAGGCAATGGGTTCTATAACTGATTCAAGTATTTTTTTGCCAGATCCTAATTGGTATGTCAAATTTTATGTTCCTTTTGATGGCATAGATTACCCTTCTTGCCTTGTCTCCCAGCTCGTTTACAGCTTTGTGGAAGTTACCTGTGGCGCTGATGTTTAGGCCGAGGTATGTATCGTTTTTTTGTGTGCTCTAGGGCAATGGTGTCTAGATGGAAGTTGTATTCGTGGTCCTGGGCAACTGGACCTTTTTGGAACAGCATTATTTTGTTTTACTGGGATTTACTGTCAAGGCCCAGGTCTGACAGAATCTGTGCAGAAGATCTAGGTGCTGCTGTAGGCCTCTCCTTGGTTGGGGACAGAAGCACTGGATCATCAGCAAACAGTAGACATGTCACTATAGATTCTAGTAGGGTAAGGCTGGGTGCTGCAGACTGTTCTAGTGCCCTCGCCAATTCATATATATGTTGAAGAGGGTGGGGTTATAGCTGCATCCTGTCTCATCCCCCAGCCCTGTGGAAAGAAATGTTTGTGTTTTTTGCCCATTTTAATCTCATACTTTCTCCTCTCTGTCTCTCTCTCTCCTGCTCTCTCTCTCTCTCTCTCTCTCTCATCTCTGTCTGTCTCTCTGTCTCTCTGATCTCTCTCAATTCAATTATCCCTCTCTTGCTCTCTGAGTGGGTGATAAATCGTCCAAACCCTGACCCTTGAAGCAAGCTCAGAACGCACACTCTCCTCTCTATACGCATATCCCCTCTCCCTGTCCGTGTCTCTTTCTGGGTGAGGGAGTGAGGGATGAGGTGGGTGGATGAGGTTAATATGAAGGCTGCTAAGGGAGAGAATAGGTGCAGAGGGTGAGCAAGCAGCAAAGAGAATGAAGGAAAAAGACTAGCACCAGGGATAAATAAAGACAGGGATGTCATGACGTTGGCCTGTGGGTAAGGTTTATGACCCCCCCCCCCATAAATACCTTTCTCTCTTCCCCTCTCTGAATCTACTGAAGGACTTGAATAGCCTGTGTTAAATATAGAGAGTCTGGGAACATCAAACAAATGGGGAAAAGGAACCATATTTTGGTAATAAAACCAGTTGGAAATATGCTTGGGAACGTAATGAGTATGTATGTCAGTTCGATTGTCATCTGAGACATTATGACTGATGACAGGACGACATAAACTGTACCTGGGAAAGTATACACCCTCTAGTTATCAGAGTCACATGGAATTTTTATGCAATTGAAATGTTTGATATTGAAAATGTTTGTTAGGAGATGAAATGTAATTTTAGCTTCCGAATGAGAGATTTGGGTTTTCATAAGGAAAGTGCCCTGCTCGATCAGTGGCCCAACCCTGTGAAGAGACAGGGGTTATAAACGATGAAACACCTCCCTCCCCCTCTCCACTATATAATCCTTTGACGAAAAGATAACCACGTTGGTTCCAGTACGGGAGGTCTGCAGCCTCTACGTTAGAAGGACACACATGTCAAGGACAGAACTAAGCCAACCTCGGCGTGAGCTATGGTATGAACTGGTATGAACTTTGAGCTTATTCACTACAGAAGTGCTACTTCCTAGCCGTTGAGTTAGCAGCGGCCGCTGTAACGTGGGCTAGGAAAGGACGGACGACGGATCCAGTCTAACAGACGGACGAAGATACCACCACGTATCCAATTTACCACCAGAGACATTCTTGCAAGGACAGGAAGGTCTGTTGGCCAACCCGGCCAGCATCTACGACCAATCTACCGAAGCGCAGCTCAGAGTAAATATTTATTGCATTTTCCTTTTCCAAATGGGCGGTAATTTAGAATGCATAAGATAATGTATTTACATAGCATAGCTGCTGTTTCTTCGTTCCTAAGTCTTCCCGCTCTTTCATTCAAGCCCAACCCCCTTTCCTTTGTGTAACCAGCTTTCATACAGGTTCCGTCCACCAGGACGTTTTCTGTATGACATCATTGTATTCTGTGTATTTGTAATTGTGTGATTAGTTAGGTATTTAGTAAATAAATAATTAAACCCAATTTTGTATTGCTGATTCAACTTGTTAGCCAGGGTTCGTGAAGATAAACAAGAATTTACAACTTTCATTATGAGACTGAAAATAAAACAAGGGTTAATATTGACTGCTATCGATGTAAAATATTACAAAGTATTTTAAGAGTTTATTCGGAAGATAACGGCTCTATAAACGTTCTTCCGTGGTGCCCCGACTTTCTAGTTAATTACATTTACATGATTAGCTTAATCAGGTAATATTAATTACAGAGAAATCATTTTATAAGTTAACATGTCATATCACTTAATCCGGCATAGCCAAAGACACGACAGGGAACAGAATGAGGAGGGAGGGAAGGAAGGAGAAAAGGAGAGAGTGAGAAAGAGGAAAAACAGGAGAGGCCTAATAGACTGTTTGTCTCCATGCTGTTGTTGTTGCTGCTGTTGCTGGCTCCAATCAAAGTGCTGCAGTCAGTAAATTAGTTAGTAAATTAGTTAGTCAGTCAGCTGGCAAAGAGGCCAGGGAGGGAAGAGTGACTGAGCTGGCCAGCTGACTAATGAGATACACAAGCTGTTATAGACGGCAGGGGAGAGGGGGTAGGGCAGGGAGGGGGATGGACTGAGGCCTGGGTGGGGAAAGTTGGGGAAGGAGTGAGGGCCGGGGGGGAGAGGGAGGGCAGGGAGAAGTGTGAGAGGGGACGGGGGTCTGTAAAGGGGAATTCACAGACAGGGGAGTGAAAGGGGGGTAGAGGAGGGAGACAGAGGAAAGACTTTCACCTTGACACCATACAGCAAGCATTTTACGAGACTGCCTCAAAACCATTTCGCGAGACTGTGCCTCTACCTGTCCCACTACTTCACCCTGGACTTGGACAGCCTTTATGACCAGGTCCACCTCTACAAGGCAGCAATCCCAACTTTTGCCAGGACCTTGAAGGACGTCACACTCAACCGTAGCCCCAGCACCTCACACAGGAGCAACGGACAACCCGCCCGGACCAACGACACGACCTGCAAGACCCCCTTCTGAAGGACCTGCACCGAGAGATCCCACTCCAAGAGGACCTACACCCAGACCACAGCATCACCAGCCACACCCCAACCAGCTAAGACCACCCCAAGCAAACCCTGGCCACACCCTACATAGGCCCCCTCTTAACAGATCTACGACCCTTCTGCCCACCCCATGCCCACCGCCACTGCAGAAAGTACCTCAACATGACAGCAGGAAATATGTCTGGGGAGAGGGGGGAGATGTGGGTTTGAGAGGGTCAGACTGACTCCACTGTCCCTGTTATCTGCAGCTAAACTGATTCACTGTGGACCCAGTGATCTGGAAGGTCAGTCCTCAAACACACACACAGTTCTCCCTGGACTTTCTGCTTGGCTGAAATCTGTTCCTGTTCTGCTGCTGCTCATCTCACTGGTCCCTACGATACTCATTCACAGAGACTAAATGCTCTCTCTACGTGTGTGTGTGTGTGTGTGTGTGTGTGTGTGTGTGTGTGTGTGTGTGTGTGTGTGTGTGTGTGGTGTGTGTGTGTGTGTGTGTGTGTGTACATACGTGTCCGTGTGCATGTGTTGTCCATTCACTAGTTCTGGCTCCCCAGTGGAGCTCTGCTAAGAAGCCATTTCCCCTGAGACTCGACCCTAAGTGGTCATGGTTAAACAAGCTAGACCGCTCTTAAATTTTCTGACACCACACCTTCACCCCACAGCTCTAACCCTCCTGAGACTTGACCACACATGATCACGGTTAAACATTGAAACCCTGCTGAGGCTGTACTGTAACCAAACACAACCACACTGTAAAACTCCTTGAGATATACTGTAAACAAACACAACCACACTGTAAAACTCCCTGAGATATACTGTAACCAAACACAACCACACTGTAAAACTCCCTGAGATATACTGTAACCAAACACAACCACACTGTAAAACTCCTTGAGATATACTGTAACCAAACACAACCACACTGTAAAACTCCCTGAGATATACTGTAACCAAACACAACCACACTGTAAAACTCTCTTAGATATACTGTAACCAAACACAACCACACTGTAAAACTCCTTGAGATATACTGTAACCAAACACAACCACACTGTAAAACTCCCTGAGATATACTGTAACCAAACACAACCACACTGTAAAACTCCCTGAGATATACTGTAACCAAACACAACCACACTGTAAAACTCCCTGAGATATACTGTAACCAAACACTGTAAAACTCCCACAGATATACTGTAACCAAACACAACCACACTGTAAAACTCCCTGAGATATACTGTAACCAAACACTGTAAAACTCCCACAGATATACTGTAACCAAACACAACCACACTGTAAAACTCCCTGAGATATACTGTAACCAAACACAACCACACTGTAAAACTCCCTGAGATATACTGTAACCAAACACAACCACACTGTAAAACTCCCTGAGATATACTGTAAACAAACACAACCACACTGTAAAACTCTCTTAGATATACTGTAACCAAACACAACCACACTGTAAAACTCCCTGAGATATACTGTAACCAAACACAACCACACTGTAAAACTCCCTGAGATATACTGTAACCAAGCACAACCACTCTGTAAAACTCCCTGAGATATACTGTAACCAAACACAACCACACTGTAAAACTCCCTGAGATATACTGTAACCAAACACTGTAAAACTCCCACAGATATACTGTAACCAAACACAACCACACTGTAAAACCCCCTGAGATATACTGTAACCAAACACAACCACACTGTAAAACTCCCTGAGATATACTGTAACCAAACACAACCACACTGTAAAACTCCCTGAGATATACTGTAACCAAACACAACCACACTGTAAAACTCTCTTAGATATACTGTAACCAAACACAACCACACTGTAAAACTCCCTGAGATATACGGCAGTCTCGTAAACCCGACCCTAGGCAACAGCAGTGACTAGGGTTCTGGTAGATAAGACAAACGCTTTAGGTCACTTCAGTGATGAAAACAAACAGTGTTAGCACTTTTTGGGTGGGTCTTCTTCAGACAGACAACTCTCCCAACAAATCACGAAGCAGACATGCCAGAATGTCGTGATTCGAAATCAACGTTTGCAGATAAAAGCTTTACAGTGGTTTTAGTGAAGGTAGTTGATGCAAACTACACACTTTTGAAATACACTCAATAAAAATAACCTCTGTGATCTCCATCTAGCTACTATTTTGTGTCCCGGGTATGTGGGCAAGAAGCGGATGAGGCAGTGACGTAAGCAGTGATGTACACTGAGTGTACAAAGTATTATGAACACCTGCTCTTTTCATGACATAGACTAACTAGGTGGATCCAGGGGAAAGCTTTTTCTACATTTTGTTTTTTACATTTTTAGTCACTCTTATCCAGAGTGACTTACAGTAGTGAATGCATACATTTCCTACATTTTTTCCCCCTGTACTGGTCCCCCGTGGGAATCGAACCCACAACCCTGGCCTTGCAAACACCATGCTCTACCAACTGAGCCACACAGGACCCGTGTTTGTCTAAGCTGTGATCCCTTATTGATGTCACCTGTTAAATCCACCTCAATCAGTGTAGATGAAGGTGAAGGATAAAAAGGATTTTTAAGCCTTGAGACAATTGAGACATGGATTGTGTATGTGTGCCATTCAGAGGGTGGATGAGCAAGACAAAGGATTTAGGTGTGGGGAGTAACTCAATAATAGGAAGGTGTTTTTAATGGTTCCTCTATGCCAAATGGACATTCTATTACTTTCAGACATGCATGCTGGAACACTGAATACATTGTGGGAGGCAACTCGTCTGCCTAGGGAGACTAGATACTGTAACCTCATGTGGTACAATTCACAGTCAACTGGACCAGCTCAAAGTCATCAGCCAACAGCATACAACTCTGCATCTCACTGCTGGCTTGCCTCTGAAGCAAAGCAGGGTCGGTCCTGGTCGGTCCCTGGATGGAAGACCAGATGCTGCTAGAAGTGGTATTGGCGGGTCAGTAGCGGGCCATCTGCCCTCTGGCCTTAAGATCAAATCCCAATGCCCCAGGGCTGTGATGGGGACATTACCCTGCATAGGGTTATGTCTGTCAGATGGTATGTAAAACGGGTGTCCTGACTCTCTGTGGTCACTAAAGATCACATGGCACTTAGAGTAGGGGTGTTAACCCTGGTGTCCTGGCTAAATTCCCAATCTGGCCCTCATACCATCATGGCCACCTAATCATCCCCAGCTTCCTATTGGCTCATTCCTCTCCCCTGTAACTATTCCCCAGGTTGTTGCTGTAAAAGAGACGAGCCATGTTGTTGATGTGTGTTATTAGTTGTTGTGTTTACGTCTCTATATAAACAGCATCGCTGATGTAATGAGTGAGAGAGACCCAATGAGGACCACATGTGTATGTAAATAAGGATGTGCACTCAGGCATGTACAGTAAGCTCTGTGTCTGATACCATGGACATGGGTGTCATGGGTCTGCCTCTGGGCTGTCTCCTGGGAGTATTCTCTCTCTCTCTCTACAGATGTGGTGTGTGTGTGTGTGTTTACCCTGCCAGTTTGGCCCGGAGTGTTTTCGGAATCAACCTATACCTCCTAGCGAGCAGTAGAGATATTCTGGATAAAAGTAATAAATTACAATGTGGGAGGATTTGTATAACCTCCTAGAATGATTTTAGTCAGATTTAGCCACCCCGTCTGTCAGAATGTAGAACAGGGTCACGTCATTAGCCACAAACTGGAAAACAGTCCAACATTAAATCAAGCATTCTCATTGGACTAGCTCAGATAATAAACCCCCCTGTTTCAAGATGTTTCCTCCTGTTTCTTTCTTTACCGCTGAATGTGATTTCCTTAAGGTGTGAAATCAATCTCCAGCCGGCTCTGGGATTATATTACCAGTGTAAATGGATGATATTACAGTAGTAAACGCTGTAGTTAAACACCCTGAGACCATTATTATAGTCATCTCTCTGTCTCTGTCTGGCTGAAAGGCTTCGGTGCTCTGTCAGCATCTGGACAATAATCTCGGAGATTTATTAAACACAGCAGGCCTCTACACGAACACAAATACAAACACAGATACACTTTTTGTTTTTTTACGGAATTCAGATATTACAAGCTACAAATGCATATACAGTGCCTTCGGAAAGTATTCAGACACCTTGACTTTTTCTACATTTTGTTACGTTACAGCCTTATTCTAAAATGGATTAAATTGTTTTTTTTCCTCAATCTACATACAATAACCCATAAGGACAAAGAAAAAACAGGTTGGATGGGGAGCGTTGCTGCACAGCTATTTTCAGGTGGTCATGGTCTTAAGTGCGTTTTGGCAAACTCCAAGTTGGCTGTCATGTGCCTTTTAATGAGGAGTGGCTTCCATCTGGCCACTCTACCATAAAGGCCTGATTGGTGGAGTGCTGCAGAGATGGTTGTCCTTCTGGAGCTTTGTCAGAGTGACCATCGGGTTCTTGGTCACCTCCCTGACCAAGACCCTTCTCCCCCGATTGCTCGGTTTGGCCATATGGTCAGCTCTAGGAAGACTCTTGGTGGTTCCAAACTTCTTCCATTTTAAGAATGATGGAGGCCACTGTGTTCTTGGGGACCTTCAATGCTGCAGAAATGTTTTGGTACCCTTCCCCAGATCTGTGTCTCGACACAATCCTGTCTCAGAGCTCTACGGACAATTCCTTCGACCTCATGTCTTGGTTTTTGTTCTGACATTTAGTTTAGTCTAGTTGATTAATTCGACTATAAAAAAAACTAGCACACATAAAACTTGAAAAGCCATAGATGCACAATGGTGTTGAACGCTTAGCTGTAGTCAATGAATAGCATTCTCACATAGGTGTTCCTTTTATCCAGGTGTGAAATGGCAGTGTGGAGTGCAATAGAGATTGCACCATCTGTGGATCTGTTGGGGCGGTATGCAAATTGGAGTGGGTTTAGGGTTTCTGGGATAATGGTGTTGATGTGAGCCATGACCAGCCTTTCAAAGCTACGGGTCGGTAGTCATTTAGGAAGGTTACCTTAGTGTTCTTGGGCACAGGGACTATGGTGGTCAATCTCTTTCCTGATGAAGTCAGTCAAGTAAAGTAGACATTACATTTACATTTTAGTCATTTAGCAGATGCTCTTATCCAGAGCGACTTACAGTAGTGATTGCATAAATTTCATACATTTTTCTCCATACTGGTCCCCCATGGGAATCGAACCCACAACCCTGGCGGGACCTGTGGCTCAGTTGGTAAAGCATGGTAGACATGAATCAGTGGAATATGTTTTTCTAATACCCGACTGAAAATCATACATTAAACTTTGTTTGTTGACATATTCATAGATTTTCTCCTGTACAACTCTCTCCAGGATCTTTGATGTTATACTGAGGATAGATACAGGCCTGTAATTCCCAGGGTCAGACTTTATCCCGTTCTTACACAGAGGTAGAACTTTAGTGTGTTTCATGTCTGTGAAAAAGATGCCTTGTTCAACGATAATACTTAATACAACGGGCAATTTGCTCAGCAGAATCTATTTTTTTTAATGTTTTACTTTTTTTTAAATGTAACCTTTATTTAACTAGGCAAGTCAGTTGAGAACAAATTCTTATTTACAATGACGGCCAAACCCGGACGACGCTGGGCCAAATGTGCGCCCCCCTATTGGACTCCCAATCAGGGCCAGATGTGATGCAGCCTGTAACAAACCTTGCAGGAATATTATCCAGGCCTGTAGCTTTGGATCATTTAAGATCTGGTAGCATATTGGCTATTTTGGCTGTTGCTACTGTCATGACGTTGGCCTGTGGGTAAGGTTTATGACCCCCCCATAAATACCTTTCTCCCTTCCCCTCTCTTTCTGACCCTACTGAAGGACTTGAATAGCCTGTGTTAAATATAGAGAGTCTGGGAACATCAAACAAATGGGGAAAAGGAACCATATTTTGGTAATAAAACCAGTTGGAAATATGCTTGGGAACGTAATGAGTATGGATGTCAGTTCGGTTGTCATCTGAGACATTATGACTGATGACTGTACCTGAGAAAGTATACACCCTCTAGTTATCAGAGTAACATGGAATTGTTATGCAATTGAAATGTTTGATATTGAAATTGTTTGTTAGGAGATTAAATGTAATTTTAGCTTCCAAATGAGAGAATTGGGTTTTCATAAGGAAAGTGCCCTGCTTGATCAGTGGCCCACCCCTGTGAAGAGACAGGGGTTATAAACGATGAAACACATCCTTCCCCCTCTCCACTATATAAGCCTTTGACGAAAAGATAACCATGTTCCAGTACGTGAGGTCTGCAGCCTCTACGTTAGAAGGACACACATGTCAAGGACAGAACTAAGCCAACCTCGGCGTGAGCTTTGGTGGCGAATGGTATGAACTTTGAGCTTATTCACTACAGAAGTGATACTTCCTAGCCGTTGAGTTAGCAGCGGCCGCTGTAGACGTGGGCTAGGAAAGGACGGACGACGGATCCAGTCTAACAAACAGACGAAGATACCACCACGTATCCAATGTACCACCAGAGACATTCTTCCGAGGACAGGAAGATCTGTTGGCCAACCCGGCCAGCATCTACGACCAATCTACCGAAGCGCAGCTCAGAGTAAATATTTATTGCATTTTCCTTTTCCAAATGGGCGGTAATTTAGAATGCATAAGATAATGAATTTACGATAGCATAGCTGCTGTTTCTTCGTTCCTAAGTCTTCCCGCACTTTCATTCAAGCCCAACCCCCTTTCTTTGTGTAACCAGCTTTCATACAGGTTCCGTCCACCGGGATGTTTCTGTATGACATCATTTGTATTCTGTGTATATGTAATTCTGTGTGATTAGTTTAGGTATTTAGTAAATAAATAATTAAACCCAATTTGGTATTGCTGATTCAACTTGTTAGCCAGGGTTCGTGAAGATAGCCAAGAATTTACAACTTTCATTATGAGACTGAAAATAAGAGAAGGGTTAATATTGACTGCTATCGATGTAAAATATTACTAAGTATTTTAAGAGTTTATTCGGAAGATAACGGCTCTATAAACGTTCTTCCGTGGTGCCCCGACTTTCTAGTTAATTACATTTACATGATTAGCTTAATCAGGTAATATTAATTACAGAGAAAGGGTTTTATAGGTTAGCTTGTCATATCACTTAATCCGGCATAGCCAAAGACACGACACTACCTTCGCAAAAGAAAAAGAGTTTGGCTGAACCCTTAACTCTGCATAATACTACTTGACTTGGTTGTTTCTATACAAACCAGAACTGGTGGGCAGCTTGCTAACCAGCTTGCTGGCAACAGAAGTAAAAAAATAATTGAATTCATTGGCAACCTCTGCTTTGTGATATACCATCTACCCCCTGATGTTCAGTCCAATACTGTTTGGTTTGTTTTTGGTAGTACCACTACAGCCTAGTTCCTTAAATGATTTCAAAAGCTTTTTAGCGTCGTTTTTGTTCTCAATGATTTTATCAGCAAAGGAACCCCTGTTAGCTTCCTCCATCCTACTCTGTGCTCCATCCATCCTGCTCTGTGCTTCATCCATCCTGCTCTGTGCTTCATCCATCCTGCTCTGTGCTTCATCCATCATGCTCTGCGCTTCATCCATCCTGCTCTGCGCTTCATCCATCCTGCTCTGCGCTTCATCCATCCTGCTCTGCGCTTCATTCATCCTGCTCTGCGCTTCATCCATCCTGCTCTGTGCTTCATCTATCCTGCTCTGTGCTTCATTTCTGTGATGTTTATATAGAACAAAATCAGGCTGTTCTTGAGAGTTCTTCCATTTCTTAAAGATCTTATTCCTTGCTTGGATAGATTCTAGAATCTCATGATTGAACCAAGGGCTAGATCTCTGCTTTACCCTGACCCTTCTAATGGGAGCCATCACATTCACCACATCAAAGAATCTAAATTGAAAAGCTTCCCAGACACTGTCTACCCCTATACTATCCAGCACAGGTGACCAGTCAATTTTACCCACTTATTCCCTAAACATTTTAACACAGTATTTTTTGAGTCCTCTGATTCTAACAGTTTTGTGACATTATAATATATCTTTAAAACCCCTCAAAATGCAAAATGTAATACAATGATCACTGATTCAATATGCTACTACTCCACTCTGTGATATTCTGGATTTATCAGACACCAATATTAAGTCAATCGTACTTTGCACTGTGTCACATATCCTGGTGGGATCTTTTATCATTTGGGTCAGAGCAAGTGATCTACAGAAGTGCATAAAGACATCGTGGGTTGGGCAATCCTTTTTTGCAGACAGTATTGAAATCCCCTGACAAAATGATTTCCTTCACTAGGTAATCATTATAGTTTGACGACACAATTTTGAGACTTTCACAGAATGCATTCTGTCAACTTGCCGATCGCCATTTTGTTGAGGTGAATTCTGACATGCATTCTCAACTGTGGGAATGTCACGCCCTGACCAGGTGAACTCGGGTATATTGGGTCAGGGTGTGTCATGTTAGGTATTTTTCATTGGTTTGTGTTTGGTTTACGTTTTAGCCTTGTGTAGGCTCTAGGTGGGTTATTTCTATGTTGGGTTCTGTCGCTTCCCAATCAGAGACAGCTGTCGCTAATTGTCTCTGATTGGGATCACATTTAAGTTGCTGTTTTCCCCACGCGGTTTGTGGGGTGTTGTCTCTTTGTTTGAGCACGTAACGTATCTGCATTTTTCTTGATTTTGTGTACATGTTTAATTCCAGTGTGTTGAATAAACATGTGTTCGCTTCCAGCTGCGTTTTGGTCCGCTTTCTCGTCACCAGGCGATGCACGTTACAGAACACCCCACCGAACCAGGACCAAGCAGCGGGAGGAAAAGGAGCGCGAGAGATGGGCTCGCGAGGGGAAGGAGTTCTGGACCTGGGAGGAAATCATGTCGGGGAAAGGACCCTGGCGGAAGGATTCCCAGGTCGAGGAGGTAAAGCCAGCCGGTAGACGGAGACGCAGGCGGCGGTCGAGGAGGCCCGGAAAACACCCCCAATAATTTTTTTGGGGGGGGCTAATGGGGTGGTCCGGAATGGCAGAGGAAGAGCCCAGACCACTGCTCTCGTGGGGGATGACGGCGGAGGAAGAGACGAAGATGATGAGGCAGTTGATTGAGGACCTGCAGAGGGAAGATCTGGAGGAGGAGCCATGGTATGCGGAGTTGCGCGCTGTGTCGCCAGTGCGCCCGCACAGCCCGGTGCGTCCGGTGGACATGCCCAGCACATGCCGTGCTAGGATGGGCATCCAGCCAGGACGAGTGGCTAAACCGGCTCCACGCTTCAGGTCACCAGTACGTGTCCCCAGTCCTGTCCGGCCCATCCCTGCTCCCCGCACCAGGCTAGTGGTGCGTGTCCACAGTCCTGCCCGGCCCGTCCCTGCTCCCCGCACCAGGCTAGTGGTGCGTGTCCACAGTCCTGCCCGGCCCGTCCCTGCTCCCCGCACCAAGCCATGGTATGCGGAGTTGCGCGCTGTGTCGCCAATGCGTCCGCACAGCCCGGTGCGTCCGGTGGACATGCCCAGCACATGCCGTGCTAGGATGGGCATCCAGCCAGGACGAGTGGCTAAACCGGCTCCACGCTTCAGGTCACCAGTACGTGTTCACAGTCCTGTCTGGCCCGTCCCTGCTCCCCGCACCAGGTTGGTGGTGCGTGTCCCCAGTCCTGTCCGGCCCGTCCCTGCTCCCCGCACCAGGCTAGTGGTGCGTGTCTCCAGTCCTGTCCGGCCCGTCCCTGCTCCCCGCACCAGATTAGTGGTGCGTGTCCCCAGTCCTGTCCGGCCCATCCCTGTTCCCCGCACCAGGTTAGTGGTGCGTGTCCCCAGTCCTGTCAGGCCCGTCCCTGCTCCCCGCACCAAGTCAGTGGTGCGTGTCCCCAGTCCTGTCCGGCCCGTCCCTGCTCCCCGCACCAGGTTAGTGGTGCGTGTCCCCAGTCCTGTCCGGCCCGTCCCTGCTCCCCGCACCAGGTTAGTGGTGCGTGTCCCCAGTCCTGTCCGGCCCGTCCCTGCTCCCCGCACCAGGTTAGTGGTGCGTGTCCCCAGTCCTGTCCGGCCCGTCCCTGCTCCCCGCACCAGGTTAGTGGTGCGTGTCCCCAGTCCTGTCCGGCCCGTCCCTGCTCCCCGCACCAAGTCAGTGGTGCGTGTCCCCAGTCCTGTCCGGCCCGTCCCTGCTCCCCGCACCAGGTTAGTGGTGCGTGTCCCCAGTCCTGTCCGGCCCGTCCCTGCTCCCCGCACCAGGTTAGTGGTGCGTGTCCCCAGTCCTGTCCGGCTCGTCCCTGCTCCCCGCACCAGGTTAGTGGTGCGTGTCCCCAGTCCTGTCCGGCCCGTTCCTGTTCCCCGCACCAAGCCCACGGTGCGTGTCCACAATCCTGTTCCGGTCGACGGCTCCGCTCCGGAGCCTGAGCATGCCGCTCCACAGTGGTCCAGTCCGGGCCAGAGGGGTAGGGTTAAGGTGAAGGCGGGGGAAAGAACACGCCCGGGGCCAGAGCCTCCATCGAGGGTGAGGCGCCCACCCGGGTCCCCCCCCCTAATAGACTTAAGTTTGGTGCGCCGGGAGTACGCACCGTTGGGGGGGGGGGGGGTTCTGTCACGCCCTGACCAGGTGAACTCGGGTATATTGGGTCAGGGTGTGTCATGTTAGGTATTTTTCATTGGTTTGTGTTTGGTTTACGTTTTAGCCTTGTGTAGGCTCTAGGTGGGTTATTTCTATGTTGGGTTCTGTCGCTTCCCAATCAGAGACAGCTGTCGCTAATTGTCTCTGATTGGGATCACATTTAAGTTGCTGTTTTCCCCACGCTGTTTGTGGGGTGTTGTCACTTTGTTTGAGCACGTAACGTATCTGCATTTTTCTTGATTTTGTGTACATGTTTAATTCCAGTGTGTTGAATAAACATGTGTTCGCTCCCAGCTGCGTTTTGGTCCGCTTTCTCGTCACCAGGCGATGCACGTTACAGGGAACTTATATAGACAGTTGGGTGCCTTTCCAAATCATATAAAATCAATTGAATTTACCACAGGTGGACTCCAATCAAGTTGTAGAAACACCTCAAGGACGACCAATGGAAACAGGATGCACCTGAGCTAAATGTCGAGTCTCATAGCAAAGGGTCTGAATACTTATGTAAATAAGAATAAATTCGCAAACATTTCTAAAAACCTGTTTTCGTCATTATGGGGTATTGTGTGTAGATTGCTGAGGATTTTTTTTTAAGTAATCCATTTTAGAATAAGACTGTAGCGTAACAAAATGTGGAGAAAGTCAAGGGGTCTGAATACATTTCGAATGCACTGTACAGACGAGCAAGTGCACACACACACACACACACACACACACACACACATATACACACACACACATATTATGCAGTATTAATCTTTGTGAAGGCTAAGGAAGTGAATGAGAGAGAGTGTGTGTGTATTGAAATCAAAGCCTTCTATCAGTCATTGAGCTGCAGCCATATTGCACAGTTCTACTAACAGTTTACCAATACACTTACAGATAAACACACACATCTCCAAAAGCTCAGTAACTTCAGTGAACACACATCTCCAAAAGCTCAGTAACTTCAGTGAACACACATCTCCAAAAGCTCAGTAACTTCAGTGAACACACATCTCACTACAATTGTCAACACGTAGTCTGAGCAGTTCTATCCCTCCAGAGAGCTGCTGTTACTTCTGGCTACACTGTATCTGTACAGAAAGTAACTAACATAAAGTCCCCCAACACCTTACACTATCCATGTCTGTAACTTCAGGCTAACTCCACGTATGTTTAACAGGGCTTAAGAAACAGCATAACTCAACCACAAACACAACTCCTTCAGAATGACAACAGCATAACTCAACTACAACCACAACTCCTTCAGAATGACAACAGCATAACTCAACCACAACTCCTTCAGAATGACAACAGCATAACTCAATCACAACTCTTTCAGAATGACAACAGCATAACTCAACCACAACTCTTTCAGAATGACAACAGCATAACTCAACTACAACCCTTTCAGAATGACAACAGCATAACTCAACCACAACTCTTTCAGAATGACAACAGCATAACTCAACTACAAACACAACTCTTTCAGAATGACAACAGCATAACTCAACCACAACTCTTTCAGAATGACAACAGCATAACTCAACCACAACTCTTTCAGAATGACAACCGCATAACTCAACCACAACTCCTTCAGAATGACAACAGAATAACTCAACCACAACTCCTTCAGAATGACAACAGCATAACTCAACTACAACCACAACTCCTTCAGAATGGCAACAGAATAACTCAACTACAACCACAACTCCTTCAGAATGACAACAGCATAACTCAACTACAACCACAACTCTTTCAGAATGACAACAGCATAACTCAACTAAAAACACAACTCCTTCAGAATGACAACAGAATAACTCAACTACAACCACAACTCCTTCAGAATGACAACAGAATAACTCAACTACAAACACAACTCCTTTACCGAATCATTGTACACTCACCATCCAGGGGCAGGGGAGAGGGAGAGGGAGTGAGAGGGAGGGAGAGAGAGGGAGAGAGAGAGGAAGAGAGAAGGAGCGAGAGAGAGAGGGAGGGAGGGAGGGAGGGAGAGAGAGAGAGAGAGAGAGAGAGAAAGAGGCACAGAGAGGGGGAGAGAGAGGGAGAGAAAGAGAGCTCTGATGTTCATCAACATCTATGAAATGTCATAGACAGAGCTGTGTTGTTTTTCCCAGTCCAGTATACACTCCCTCCCTCCTATCCTGAGCAAATACACCCACACACATGCAAAAACGCATGCACACACACGCACGCACACAGACACACACAGAGACACACACACACACATTGGGGCTGATAGTGTCCATCCATCACTGAGCCAGTCTGAAGGAGTAGATCAATAGTGTGTGTGATGCATTCCACTACTACACTAAGAGCAACCAGGAGAATGAGCTGGCAAATCGTGGCACCACTGCTAAAACACAGATAGACACACACGCACATACACTAGAGGTCGACCGATTATGATTTTTCGACGTCGATACAGATACCGATTATTGGAGGACCAAAAAAGCCAATACGGGTTAATCGACCGATTTTTTAAAATGTATTTGTAATAATGACAATTACAACAATACTGAATGAACACTTATTTTAACTTAATATAATACATCAATAAAATCAATTTAACCTCAAATAAATAATGAAACATGTTCAATGTGGTTTAAATAATGCAAAAACAAAGTGTTGGAGAAGAAAGTAAAAGTGCAATATGTGCCATGTCAAAAAGCTAACGTTTAAGTTCCTTGCTCAGAACATGAGAACATATGAAAGCTGGTGGTTCCTTTTAACATGAGTCTTCAATATTCCCAGGTAAGAAGTTTTAGGTTGTAGTTATTATAGGAATTACAGGACTATTTCTCTCTATACCATTTGTATTTCATATACCTTTGACTATTGGATGTTCTTATAGGCACTTTAGTATTGCCAGTGTAACAGTATAGCTTCCGTCCCTCTCCTCGCCCCTACCTGGGCTCAAACCAGGAACACATCGACAACAGCCTGTAATGGTCGTCGTATGTAGTGGACCAAGGCGCAGCGGGTTGAGTGCTCATAATGACTTTTATTGAACACAAACAAAACAAGAAAACGATCGAACGACCAGGATTGCAGGCTAAAACACACAGCTATGCAACCACAACTTCCCAAAAAGGGACAGGTGGAAAAACAGGCTACCTAAGTATGACTCCCAATCAGAAACAACGATGTACAGCTGTTCCTGATTGAGAGCCATACCAGGCCAACAAAGAAATACACAACATAGAAAACCATAGAAATACAAAACAAGAACATTACCCAAAAACCCCGGAACACATAAATCAAACACCCCTCTTACATAAATACATATCCCATTAAACCCCGAACCACATAAAACAAATACCCTCTGCCACGTCCTGACCAAACTACAATAACCAATAACCCCTTATACTGGTCAGGACGTGACACAGCCACCCTCGAAGCATCGTACCCATCACTCCACAAAAGCCGCGGCCCTTGCAGAGCAAGGGGAACAACTACTCCAAGTCTCAGAGAAAGTGACGTTTGAAATGCTATTAGTGCGCACCCCTCTAACTAGCTAGCCATTTCACATCGGTTACACCAGCCTAATCTCGGGAGTTAGTAGGCTTGAAGTCATAAACAGCTCAATGCTTGAAGCACAGCGAAGAGCTGCTGGCAAACGCACGAAAGTGCTGTTTGAATGAATGTTTACGAGCCTGCTGCTCCCTACCACCGCTCAGTCAGACTGCTCTTTCAAATATCAAATCATAGACTTAATTATAACATAATAACACAGAAATACGAGCCTTTGTTCATTAATATGGTCGAATCCGGAAACTATCATTTCGAAAACAAAACGTTTATTCTTTCAGTGAAATACGGAACCGTTCTGTATTTTATCTAATGGATGGCATCCCTAAGTCTAAATATTGCTGTTACATTGCACAACCTTCAATGTTATGTCATAATTATGTACAATTCTGGCAAATTAATTACGGTCTTTGTTAGGAATAATGGACTTCACACAGTTCGCAAGGAGCCAGGCGGCCCAAACAGCTGCATATACGCTGACTGCTTGCACGGAACGCAAGAGAAGTGACACAATTTCCCTAGTTATAAGAAATTCATGTTAGCAGGCAATATTAACTAAATATGCAGGTTTAAAAACATACACTTGTGTATTGATTTTAAAGAAAGGCATTGATGTTTATGGTTAGGTACACATTGGTGCAATGACAGTGCTTTTTTTTCACGAATGCGCTTGTTAAATCATCACCCGTTTGGCGAAGTAGGCTGTGATTCGATGATAAATTAACAGGCACCGCATCGATTATATGCAAAGCAGGACACACTAGATAAACTAGTAATATCATCAACCATGTGTAGTTAACTAGTGATTATGTTGAGATTGATTGTTTTTTATAAGATAAGTTTAATGCTAGCTAGCAACTTACCTTGGCTTCTTGCTGCCCTCGCGTAACACGTAGTCAGCCTGCCACGCAGGCTCCTTGTGGAGTGCAATGTAAGGCAGGTGGTTAGTGCGTTGGACTAGTAACCGGAAGGTTGCAAAAACGAATCCCCGAGCTGACAAGGTAAAAATCTGTCGTTCTGCCCCTGAACAAGGCAGTTAACCCACCGTTCCTAGGCTGTCATTGAAAATAAGAATGTGTTCTTAACTGACTTGCCTAGTTAAATAAAGGTGTAAAAAAAAAATTGTCCACAATCGGTGTCCAAAAATACCGATTACCAATTGTTATGAAAACTTGAAATCGGCCCTACTTAATCGGCCATTCCGATTAATCGGCCGACCTCTAACACACACATGCACACACACATACACACGCACACACACACACACACACACACACGCACACAAACACACACACACCACACGTACACACATCCAAAAACACAGTACAGCGCTCTGTGTTGTGTCCACTCTAAAGGGTAGGTTTGATTCGAAAGGTTAGGCTATCTAGGTGTGTGTGTGTGTGGTTGCACTCTCCAGAACAATCAGCTAAAATTGTGTAATTATTTATTTTTCCATTTGAATTTAAGTGTTCTCTCGGGCTCCATATTATATTTTCCATTTATTTTCTATCTCATCCTGTTTGTGGTGCTAGAACTCAACTAGAATTGGAAAGTGGCATTAGAATGTATCACTTCAAAAGCACTGTAGCCTTTGTCAATTCATTTTCAATGCAGTAACATACACATTAAGCGCTGTTTTACATGCACACACACAGACACCTGCATATAGTGTACACACACACACACACACACTTACTGTCACGGGTGTCGTAGGGTTTAGACCAAGATGCAGCGGGAAAATGTATACTCATCTTTTTTTATTAACGGACAAAGGAAAACCAAAATAAACACGTATACAAAACCACGACGACAAAGAACAGGCCGGTAAGGCACAAAGCGATACACAGCAACAATCTCCCACAAAATCCCATGACAAAAACACTCCTAAATATAGGACCTTCAATCAGAAGAAACGATAGACAGCTGCCTCCAATTGAAGGCCCCAATCCCCATTACCAAAACATAGAAATACAAACACCTAGACAGAACATAGAAAAACTAAAATAGAACAATAACCAAAACCCTGGACTAATAAATCAAATACCCCTCTACCTAAAAACTTAGCCCGAACCATATAAACCAAATACCCCCTCTACATGAACCCATACACAAACACACCCTGAACCACATAAAACAAATACCCCCTGCCACTGACCAAACTACAAGAACAAATAACCCCTTTACTGGTCAGGACGTGACAGTACCCCCCCCCCCCCCCCCCCCCCAAAAGGTGCAGACCCCGGATGCACCTTACACAAAAAAACAAAAATAACCCCCAAAACAATATAAATCCCAAAACTACATGGGAGGGAAGGGAGGGTGGCCACCGTCACCGACGGTGCTCCTACAACACCCCTCTTTCCCCAATACTCCTCCCTCAGGAGGTGGCTCAGGAGCTGGACGCAGACCCCGCTCCACCCCTGGCTCACTCCACTCACATAACGTCTCTACAGCGATGTCCCTCTCCGTCGACCCCGGACTGTAGGGCGACTCTGGGAGCTCCGGACCGTAGGGCGACTCTGGGAGCTCCGGACCATAGGGCGACTCTGGGAGCTCCGGACCGTAGGGCGACTCTGGGAGCTCCGGACCGTAGGGCGTCTCTCCTGGTTCCGGACAGTGGGCCGTCTCTCCTGGTTCCGGACAGTGGGCCGTCTCTCCTGGTTCCGGACAGTGGGCCGTCTCTCCTGGTTCCGGACAGTGGGCCGTCTCTCCTGGTTCCGGACAGTGGGCCGTCTCTCCTGGTTCCGGACAGTGGGTCGTCTCTCCTGGTTCCGGACAGTGGGCCGTCTCTCCTGGTTCCGGACAGTGGGCCGTCTCGAGGCACTGTTGCCGGACACTCTGGACGAGGCACTGTTGCCGGACACTCTGGACGAGGCACTGTTGCCGGACACTCTGGACGAGGCACTGTTGCTGGAAGTTCTGGACGAGGCACTGTTGCCGGAAGTTCTGGACGAGGCACTGTCGTCGGAACCTCGGGACTGGGCTGACGCACTGGAAGCCTGATGCGTGGGGCTGGTAGTGGAGGTACCAGACTGGGGACATGCACCTCAGGGCTCGTGCGGGGAGCAGGAACAGGATGAGTTGGACTGGGCTGATGCACTGGAAGCCTGGTGCGTGGCGCTGGTTTAGGAGACGCCAGACTACGCACCTCAGGGTCAGCACGAGAAGCAGGAACTGGATACACCGGGACATGGGTAAGCACTGGAGGTCTGGAGCACACCTCCTGCACAACCCATCCTGGCTGGATGGAAATAGCAGCCCTGCACAAGCGGCGTGCTGGTACAGGGCGAACTGGGCTGTGCAGAGGCCTGATGGTTGCCATGCGTAGAGCAGGCGTAGGGTAGCCTGGGCCTAGGAGGCGCACTGGAGGCCAGATGACAGCTGCCTCCAATTGAAGGCCCCAATCCCCATTACCTAAACATAGAAATACAAACACCTAGACAGAACATAGAAAAACTAAAATAGAACAATAACCAAAACCCTGGACTAATAAATCAAATACCCCTCTACCTAAATACATAGCCCGAACCATATAAACCAAATACCCCCTCTACATGAACCCATACACAAACACACCCTGAACCACATAAAACAAATACCCCCTGACACGTCCTGACCAAACTACAAGAACAAATAACCCCTTTACTGGTCAGGACGTGACACTTACATAGACAACACATGCATAGACACACAGTGACACACAGGTGTGACACTAGCCCCCTGTCAATTTGTTCTAATCAGTTTTATTAATAGCTTATCATTACTGGCTTCCACGTATGGTGGAGGTGGAGGGAGGAAGACTGGCTGTGTGTGTATGTGTGTGTATGTATGAGTGTGTGTATGTGTGTGTATATATGAGTGTGTGTATGTGTGTGTATATATGAGTGTGTGTGGGTGTAAAGTTCATTCCTCTCATCTCTCAGTGAAACATAGGGTGCTCTGTGGCAGCAGTCATCAATATTAACCCTCTACATACCTTTTATCCACACACACTATCTAGCACTATTAATCACACATACACAGCTACAGTTACACACAGAGCAGATCTACCACACTGCATTAACAGGGTGAGACATACATCAGATGGTCTGTGCCCTGCAGTCCCAGAGAGAGAGATCACACTGAGCTGTTATACATCTGTAGTGAGAGCAGAGAGGATAAGGACATATGGTATTATTGTGCACAGGAAGGAGAGAGAGAGAGAAGAGGGAGAGAGCGAGAGAGAGAGCAAGAGAGAGAGAGGAAGAGGGAGAGAGAGAGGAGAGAGAGCGAGAGAGAGAGAAGGAGAGAGAGCGAGAGAGAGAGCAAGAGAGAGAGAGAGGAAGAGGGAGAGAGATAGAGCAAGAGAGAGAGAGCGAGAGAGCAAGAGAGAGAGCAAGAGAGAGTGAGCGAGAGCGAGAGAGAGAGAGGAAGAAACTTAAATACAGCGATTGTGCAGCACTTCAAGGTAAGCGCAGGAATGACAGAAAGGTTTCAAGGCTTTCAATGAATAAGCAACTGTGTTAGTCACAACGGTAAAACAGGACAGTAAGTCAAATGTCTCTCCTTCTTTCATGTTTCTGTATTTGAACGACAGAGCGACAGAAGAACAAGAACACAAACGAGACAGACATTTCTTGTTTAAAGCATAACTATTGTCTCTCGGGCAAGACAGAACAAGGAACTGACACACACACACACACACACACACACACACACACACACACACACACACACACACACACACACACACACACACACACACACACACACACACACACACACACACACACACACACACACACACACACACACACTCATATCAAAGCAAAGGTAGGAAAAGAAAGAGGCAACAAGCATAGTTAGGGAGAGTCTGTGTCATATCAATGCTGTCCAATCTGGGGATTGTGGACTGTCCGGAGGTCAGGACAGGTCAGGGCAGGAACACAAATAAAAATAGGTCTCTATCCTTTCGTCTCTTTCTGTCCTCTCCCTCTCCCTCTGTCATCCTCTCCCTCTCCCTCTGTTATCCTCTCCCTCTCTCTGTTATCCTCTCCCTCTCTCTGTCATCCTCTCCCTCGCCCTCTGTTATCCTCTCCCTCTCTCTGTCATCCTCTCCCTCGCCCTGTCATCCTCTCCCTCTATTCCTGTCATCCTCTCCCTCTCTCTGTCATCCTCTCCCTCTCTCCCTGTCATCCTCTCCCTCTCTCTGTCATCCTCTCCCTCTCATCCTGTCATCCTCTCCCTCTCGCCCTGTCATCCTCTCCCTCTCTCCCTGTCATCCTCTCCCTCTCGCCCTGTCATCCTCTCCCTCTCCCTGTCATCCTCTCCCTCTCTCCCTGTCATCCTCTCCCTCTCTCTGTCATCCTCTCCCTCTCTCCCTGTCATCCGCTCCCTCTCGCCCTGTCATCCTCTCCCTCTCTCTCTGTCATCCTCTCCCTCTCGCCCTGTCATCCTCTCCCTCTCGCCCTGTCATCCTCTCCCTCTCGCCCTGTCATCCTCTCCCTCTCCCTGTCATCCTCTCCCTTTCTGTTAGTGAGAGAAACCCAGAAAGGATCAGGCAGTGGGGTGGAGGTCTTTCACTGTCAGTATTCTGTTTTTATATGTGGATGTGTTTGTGGGAGTACGAGTGATGTACCAAATGTGTGTGTGCGGGGGGGGGGGGGGGGGGGGGGGGTGTGTGTGTGTGTGTGTGTGTGTGTGTGTGTGTGTGTGTGTGTGTGTGTGTGTGTGTGTGTGTGTGTGTGTGTGTGTGTGTGTGTGTGTGTGTGTGTGTGTACGTGCGTGCATGTTGCCAAACCATAAAACTGGAAGAACATGACAGAGGGGATATTGGGAGTTGTAAGTACAGGATGTCAGGGAATCCATTTAATAACTTAAATGGAGAGAGAGAATGTAGCTGTGCTTTAGTGTGTGTGTACATGCGTTATCGGGGGTGTGTGTGTGTGTGTGTGTGTGTGTGTGTGTGTGTGTGTGTGTGTGTGTGTGTGTGTGTGTGTGTGTGTGTGCTAACAGCAGTTACATAGAAGCAGTAACCACTCCCTCTCCACTGATTCCTCCTAGACCCTTTCTAACTCCAACACATCATCATCCATTACACTCTCAGACTAGTGTGTGGTAATAACCTCTAATAACCCTGGTCTACATCAGACTAGTGTGTGGTAATAACCTCTAATAACCCTGGTCTACATCAGACTAGTGTGTGGTAATAACCTCTAATAACCCTGGTCTACATCAGACTAGTGTGTGGTAATAACCTCTAATAACCCTGGTCTACATCAGACTAGTGTGTGGTAATAACCTATAATAACCCTGGTCTACATCAGACTAGTGTGAGGTAATAACCTATAATAACCCTGGTCTACATCAGACTAGTGTGAGGTAATAACCTCTAATAACCCTGGTCTACATCAGACTAGTGTGAGGTAATAACCTCTAATAACCCTGGTCTACATCAGACTAGTGTGAGGTAATAACCTCTAATAACCCTGGTCTACATCAGACTAGTGTGTGGTAATAACCTCTAATAACCCTGGTTTACATCAGTCTAGTGTGAAGTATTAACCTCTAATAACCCTGGTCTACATCAGACTAGTGTGTGGTAATAACCTCTAATAACCCTGGTCTACATCAGACTAGTGTGTGGTAATAACCTATCATAACCCTGGTCTACATCAGACTAGTGTGAGGTAATAACCTCTAATAACCCTGGTCTACATCAGACTAGTGTGTGGTAATAATCTTTAATAACCCTGGTCTACATCAGACTAGTGTGTGGTAATAACCTATAATAACCCTGGTCTACATCAGACTAGTGTGAGTTAATAACCTATAATAACCCTGGTCTACATCAGACTAGTGTGAGGTAATAACCTCTAATAACCCTGGTCTACATCAGACTAGTGTGAGGTAATAACCTCTAATAACCCTGGTCTACATCAGACTAGTGTGTGGTAATAACCTCTAATAACCCTGGTTTACATCAGTCTAGTGTGAAGTATTAACCTCTAATAACCCTGGTCTACATCAGACTAGTGTGTGGTAATAACCTATAATAATCCTGGTCTACATCAGACTAGTGTGAGGTAATAACCTCTAATAACCCTGGTCTACATCAGACTAGTGTGAGGTAATAACCTCTAATAACCCTGGTCTACATCAGACTAGTGTGAGGTATTGACCTCTAATAACCCTGGTCTACATCAGACTAGTGTGTGGTAATAACCTCTAAAAACCCTGGTCTAAATCAGACTAGTGTGTGGTAATAACCTCTAATAACCCTGGTCTACATCAGACTAGTGTGAGGTAATAACCTCTAATAACCCTGGTCTACATCAGACTAGTGTGTGGTAATAACCTCTACTAACCCTGGTCTACATCAGACTAGTGTGTGGTAATAACCTCTAATAACCCTGGTCTACATCAGACTAGTGTGAGGTAATAACCTCTAATAACCCAGGTCTACATCAGACTAGTGTGTGGTAATAACCTCTAATAACCCTGGTCTACATCAGACTAGTGTGAGGTATTGACCTCTAATAACCCTGGTCTACGTCATATCAACATATGGGATGTGAAGATGATGAGATAGAAGAACAACCAACTATCTCAACTACCTCACACCTTCACTACCTCCATTACCTTATACCTCCACTACCGCATACCCTCACTACCTCCACTAACTCCACTACCTCATACCTCCGCTACATTCACTACCTCGTACCTTCACTACCTCAACTACCTCCACTACCTCATACCTCCACTACTTCCACTACCTCGTACCCCCACTACCTCCAGTACCTCGTACACCCACTACCTCCAGTACCTCGTACCCCCACTACCTTCACTACCTCATACCTCCACTACCTCCACTACCTCCCCTACCTTGTACCTCTACTACCTCATACCTCCACTACTTCAACTACCTCCACTACCTCGTACATCCACTACCTCGTACCTCGTACCTCCACTACCTCATACCTCCGCTACCTCAACTACCTCCACTACCTCATACCTCCACTACCTCATACCTCCACTACCTCCACTACCTCATACTTCCACTACCTCATACCTCTACTACCTTATACCTCCACTACCTCAACTACCTCCACTACCTCATACCTCCGCTACCTCAACTACTTCCACTACCTCGTACCTCCAGTACCTCAACTACCTCGTACCTCTACTACCTCGTACCTCCACTACCTCGTACCCCCACTACCTCCAAAACCTCATACCCCCACTACCTCCACTACCTCATACCTCCACTACCTCCACTACCTCCCCTACCTTGTACTTCTACTACCTCATACCTCCACTACTTCAACTACCTCCACTACCTCGTACCCCCACTACCTCATACCTCCACTACCTCGTACCTCCACTACCTCCACTACCCCATACTTCCACTACCTCATACCTCTACTACCTTTTACCTCCACTACTTCAACTACCTCCACTACCTCGTACCTCCACTACCCCATACTTCCACTACCTCATACCTCTACTACCTTTTACCTCCACTACTTCAACTACCTCCACTACCTCGTACCTCCACTACCTCATACCTCTGCTACCTCCACTACCTCGTACCTCTACTACCTCAACTACCTCCACTACCTCGTACCTCCACTACCTCCACTACCTCATGCTCCCACTACCTCCACTACCTCATACTCCCACTACCTCATACCTCAACTACCTCGTACCTCCACTACCTCGTACCTCCACTACCTTCACTACTTCCACTACCTCCTATCCCCACTAACCCCTCTACCTCATAGCCCTGTTACACCTTGTTTATAGTCTCATTATTCTCATCATTACTATTTCCTTTTTGAGTTTTTGCACATTTTTCATTTTTCTTACTTTTTAACACTGCAATGTTCGGAAAGTCTCGTAAGTAAACATTTCACGGTAAAGTCTTCTGCACCTGTTGTATTCGGAACATGTGACAAATAACATTTGATTTAGTTTCCCTAAATGGATGGGCAAGACAGAGATATATTCTCCATGATTACATCATCAACACAATCCTGCCATGCATGCCTTCATGAAAGGTCTACCGTATGTGAGGGAATTAAAAAACAAAAAACGATATGAGAGCAAATATAAACAAACAGCTTCCCGACCTACGATCCACCATCATCATCATTATTGTCCTCTTCATCGTCACCATCATATATCATCCGCCATCATCAACATCATTACTGTCAATATATCCTTGTCATCGTTGTCGATCACACACACACACAAGCACACGTACAGACACACACAAAGTAAGTAGCTCAGTGCGGCTCTTCTCCATGCTAATACATTACTGTTCTCTAAAATCCAGTGACTACAAATACTGCATCCAAAGGAAGAAGCCTTCTACTGACTGAGAGACATCACACAGATGAGACAACACACACATACAAACGCAGACACACACACACACTGAAAAAAGAGTGAATATGAAAACATGTGACCCTGAGATCTGTTGTTTCTGAATGAAGGAGTGATATACTTGAATATGAAAACATGTGACCCTGAGATCTGTTGTTTCTGAATGAAGGAGTGATATACTTGAATATGAAAACATGTGACCCTGAGATCTGTTGTTTCTGAATGAAGGAGTGATATACTTGAATATGAAAACATGTGACCCTGAGATCTGTTGTTTCTGAATGAAGGAGTGATATACTTGATTGTTGATTCAGGCCTCTGAGATGCTTCAGAGAACTACTGAAGGTCAGACAATTACCATTTTCATTCTGTATGTCGGTCACACCAGAGCAAGAGCCGGAGCTTCATTTAGAGATTGATTTACCACAGCTGTTTAGAGGAGAAAGAAGGTAAAAGACTCAGAGAGAGAAAGAGAGAGAGAGACCGATAGAGAGAGGAAAAGAGATAGAGAGTGAGTGAGATGAAATTGTTCCGCTTGTTATTCCCCGCCTCAGGAAAAAGAGGGAAAACTGTCGGAGCAGACGGATACGTTCAAGGAGCAGCGCTTCATTTCCCAAACACTCCTCCCCTGATGAGCCCAGAGAGAGGTGTGTGTGTGTGTGTGTGTGTGTGTGTGTGTGTGTGTGTGTGTGTGTGTGTGTGTGTGTGTGTGTGTGTGTGTGTGTGTGTGTGTGTGTGTGTGTGTGTGTGTTTGGTTTAACTATCCTTTTGGGGACCAGCAGTCCTCACAAGGATAGTAAAACAAGGAAATGTGTGGACATTTCCTATTTTAGGCTTAGGGTTAGGTTTAGGGCTATGGGTTTGGGGTTAAGGTTAGCGTTAGGGTAAGGCTTAGAGCGATGGGTTAGGTTTAGGGTTAGGGGTTAGGGAAAGTAGGATTTTTGATAGGAATCAATTGCTTGGTCCCCACAAAGATAGTAAAACAAACTGTGTGTGTGTTAGAAACCCTGTGACTGGAGGTAGACCCTGGTACTGTGACTGGAGTGAGACCATGTCTGGAGAGAGACCCTGTTACTGTGACTGGAGGGAGACCCTGTTACTGTGACTGGAGTGAGACCATGTCTGGAGAGAGACCCTGTTACTGTGACTGGAGGTAGACCCTGTTACTGTGACTGGAGTGAGACCATGTCTGGAGAGAGACCCTGTTACTGTGACTGGAGGGAGACCCTGTTACTGTGACTGGAGTGAGTGAGACTGTCTGGAGAGAGACCCTGTTACTGTGACTGGAGAGAGAGACCCTGTTACTGTGACTGGAGGGAGACCCTGTTACTGTGACTGGAGGGAGACCCTGTTACTGTGACTGGAGTGAAATTCTCTCTGGAGAGAGATCCTGTTACTGTGACTGTAGAAAGTACCTGTTACTGTGAAAGGAGAGACACCCTGTCTGGAGAGAAACCATGTTACTGTGACTGGAGAGAGACCCTGTTACTGTGACTTGAGAGAGACCCTGTTACTGTGACTGGAGAGAGACCCTGTCATGCTGTCTGCCATCTACCAATGTCTCCTCCCCATCTAAAGTGGACTGGAACTAAACCTTGCCTCACATCTCCCAGATCGAGAGAGCGAGAGAGGATGGTAATGGAATAAGACAGTGGATCTCCAGCAGAGTCCTTTCTCCAGCTCTAACAATTACAGACAATAAGACACTAATCCACCACTGCTGTTCCACACACACACACACACACACACACACACACACACACACACACACACACACACACACACACACACACACACACACACACACACACACACACACCACAGCCAAGTCCATGTCCCACCCAGGACAGCACACAGTATGACAGTCAGTCTGTAATAGTGTTGTCATGATACCAGAATTTTCACTTCGATATCGATACCAGGTTTAGTATCACGATACTCTATACCATCACGATACCAAAAGGAAACAGATCTTTTGAGTTCAATATCATCACCATGGCCTTTTTTGCCTTTACCTCCCTTATGTCACCTCATTTGCTCACATTGTATATAGACTTATTTTTCTACTGTATTATTGACTGTATGTTTGTTTTACTCTATGTGTAACTCTGTGTTGTTGTATGTGTCGAACTGCTTTGCTTTATCTTGGCCAGGTCGCAATTGTAAATGAGAACTTGTTCTCAACTTGCCTGCCTGGTTAAATAAAGGTGAAATAAAAATTACATTTTAAATGTTTGATGTCAATTTTTCACCCACATATGCATTAATGAATCAATGATATAATCATACAAACAATTTGACTTTGCTTTTACCAATCTAACTAACAAAACAACCTAATGGTAATCATTCATTCGAATGGTAAATCTCTATTGATAAACTGGGTAAATCAAGATGTAGCCTAGGTCTATTCACAATACAGGTAAATGCATATTCAATAGGAATGTGTGAATGCATTGAGTTATTGAGCTTGTTTTGGCTGATTTCATGAGACTGCAGATTACAAACAATCTGTTTCCTTTACATTTGGGACTTATTTATTGTTCTGATCAACAACATTTGCATAGAACAAGCAATCTCTTCTTATATAAGACCTCTTTAAGAGCTAATGACGTTATTCACACACAGTGAGAGAGACAGGAGAGACTGACTCAATGCTAGAAATAATGGAAAGCACAAAGCCTTATTATTATTATTCGCAAAACAGCTTTCAAACCGATGTATGTTTTTTTCAAGAGTCTAATTCTATTTCTACTGACGTCAACTTCTGGAGATCGCAGTGGGGAAATTATTTATGGCTCTCTCACAGTTCATGAATGTAACGTCTGCTTCCAACTCACACTCTCAAACACATATATCCCCTGAACGCAGCTCACTCTCCAGATCCCAATCACCTGAATTCTGATCACCTGTTCACACACCTGTATGTCATTATCACACACTATTTAGTTCAGTTCTTCGCACCCATCTTTGTGAGGTATTGTTTGTTTTGTGACACACTTCTATTCGGAGCTCTGTTTTTCCCATAATTTACTCCTCCCGTATATGATAGTTTTGTCTGCCTCACTAATGAAGCCTTTTGCCTATTCCCTGCCTGTACTTTAGCCTATCGGATTTCCTGTTATCAACCTATTGTCTGATCTCCCGGAGGACGTTATGAGCCTTTTCCCTGCCTGTACTGTTGCCTGTTTGGAACCCCTGTGTATGACCTTCTGCCTGCCCTTGGACCCAGCTACCTGCCTCCTCCTGTGGTCCTTTACTAATAAACACCTGCTGCGCCCTGTGCTTGAACCCAGCTCTCTCTCTCCCATCGTGTTCATTACAGAAAACCTCACCAAAAACGACAGATGGATTTCAGCGGAGCTGCAGCTACGTCCAGCCCGACAGGAGGAACGTATCGATGAACTCTGCGACCTCCTTCGCCAGTACGTTCTTGCTTCACCGATATCCAGTGCCACATACTCCTCTTGTTCATCTCCCCCCATATCCATGCCTAATAAATACGACGGCTCCCCAGAGAAATGTCAAGGATTCTGGATGTCTGGATGTCCATATCCATTGGCAACCTACTGGTGGACTGCAGACCTATACAGTCGCCCATGGCCTGCGAGTCTTCCACGCCCTTCTCTCGTCCACCATGGTCCAACAGCACTGAACCCATGCAGCTCGGCCGTGCCCCTCTCACGCCTGCTGAGAGACTCCGGAGGTCACGTGAAACCCTGTTCCTCTATTGTGGAGAGAGTAACCCCCTACTCAATAGCTGCCCCCCTCCCCCCCACGAAGGGCTAACCACAACCCCTCCACTTCCACCCGGTTAAGCACCTGTACGTTTTTGAATATTACCCAAAGGCAGTTTGGTATCCCGGCTCTTTCTGCTAATGGGGTCACTCAGTTTGTGGAGGGACGAGTGGACTCGGGGGCCGCAGGTAATTTAATTGATGAACAATTGGCACAACAGTTAAGAGTCAAACTAATCCCTGTTAATCCTCCCTTTAGGATTAATGTGCTGGATGGACAACCGCTCAGAACTGGTCTTGTGACTTGCATGCCCGAAAGTATCACTCCTCAGATTGGCCTCCTTCACTCTGAGGTCATTCAGTTAATGGTGTTGTCTTCGCCTAAAGAACCCCTCATCCTCGGTCACCCCTGGCTAAGCCTTCACGACACTGCCATCTCCTGGTGGCAAAGGGAACTGCTGTCAAGGTCTCCCTCCTGTTTCACGAACTGCTTCAATCTACCCTTCAAGCCACCTCTATAGAAGGATCGGAGTCCGCCATTCCAACCCACATCCCACCTGTATATGCCCAGTTCCAGAGTGTCCTCAGTCCATTCTGCCCCCTCATCATCCGGAGGACTGTGTGATCGACCTCCTTCCTGGGGCATCGCCCCTTAAGGGTCGGATCTACCCCTTGTCCATTCCAGAGAATGAGGCTATGGACACCTATATAGAAGAGGCCCTCAACATGGGATTCATCCGTCCATCCACGTCTCCGGCTGCATCCATTTTTTTTTTGTAAAAAAAAAGGATGGTAGTCTCCGTCCCTGCATAGATTACCGACCCCTCAATGACCTTACCATCAAGAATCGCTTGCCTCTTTCTCTGATTCCGGCCGCACTAGAACAAGTTGGACAGGCTACCATCTACTCCAAACTGGACCTACGTAGTGCTTACAACCTGGTCCGTATCCGAAGTGGGGATGAGTGGAAGACGGTGTTAATCATCGTTAGGGGTCACTACGAATACCTGGTTACGCCCTATGGTCTCACCAATGCTCCCTCAGTCTTCCAGTCCTTCATGAATGAAGTTTTCCAGGACATGAACCAACCAGTTCCTCATCGTGTACATTGACGATATCTTGATCTACTCTCACTCCATTGCAGAACACGCACAGCATGTGCAACAGGTCCTCCAATGGCTACAGGATCACCATCTTTATGTCAAGGCTGAGAAGAGCGCCTTTCGCGTTACTACGGTAACCTTCCTAGGTTTCGTGTTGACACCAGGAGGGGTTAACATGGACAAAGGCAAAGTCACGGCTGTCTTAACTGGCCCAAACCTACCACCATAAAGGAACTACAACGTTTCCTAGGATTTTCCAACTACTACCGTCGGTTCATCCGAAACTGCAGCAGCACAACCGCTCCCCTCTCAGCTCTTACCAGTCAGAAAACCTGTACACTGTGGTGCCACTGGTTAGAGGGAGCTCATCACCCATTTCTTGTCCTTACCGACCACCGCAATTTGGAGCACTTAATAAGTGCTAAGAGGCTCAACCCCCAGATAGGCTTGCTGAGCACTCTTCTTCACCCGCTTCAACTTCACCGTCACCTATCTTCCTGGCAATAAAAATGTGAAGGCTGATTCCTTATCCGTCTATTTGATTCCCCTTCCTCTAACCCAGCTCCCAAGCCCATCCTGCCTCAGTCTTGTGTCGTGGGACCCATACAGTGGGAAACCCAATCAGTGGTACAAGAGGCCCTACGCCACAACCCAGCACCTCGAGACACCCCTGCAGGCAAGACCTACATTCTGGTGTCCGTCAGACCCCAACTAATGCAGTGGTGCCATACCTCGCTGAGTTCTGGCCAGCCTGGGATCACCCGGACCACAGAGCTACTGACACGCACATTCTGGTGGCCATCCCTAACAGCAGACGTCCAAGATTACGTTCTTTCCTGTCCCATCTGTGCATCGGCAAATAGCTCTCGCCAACTACCTACAGGTAAGCTCGAGCCTTTACCTACACTACACAGACCATGGTCCCACATTACCATGGATTTCCTCACTGATCTGCCAGACTCTTCGGGCTTCACTACTATTCTAGTGGTAGTGGACCGGTTCTCCAAGATGTGCCAACTCATCCCCTTTCCACATCTATCTAATGCCATGGAAATGGCCAAGTGCAAGGTCCAACGGGTGTTTCGTCTGAATGGGATCCCGGAAGACATTGTTTCAGATCGGGGACCCCAGTTCGTCTCCAGGGTGTGGCGAGCCTTCTGCAACCGACTGGGGGTCTCCATCAGCCTATCCTCCAGATACCATCCCCAAACCAATGGGCAGACGGAACGCCTGAATCAGGAAATAGGGAAGTACCTTCACCAACACTGCACCCATCAACCACACAAGTTGAGTTCTTATCTAGCCTGGGCCAAAAACGCAGAGAACTCCCTGGTGCATTCCTCACTCCATCTCACTCTTTTTCAGAGTGTCCTCAGATACCAACCCCCCATGTTCCCATGGGAGGCAGAGCCCGGAACTGTGCCTGCCGTCGATGATTGAGTGGTTTCATTGGAGAGAGCAGGTTTGGGAGACCACACATCAGCACAGGCATCAAGCTTCCCTCTCCCAGAAACGGTTCGCCAACCTCCTCCACTCTTTCACCCTGGGCAACATATGTGGCTCTCTACCCAGGCCATCCGGCTTCGTGACCCCTGAAAAAAGTTCAGTCCCCGGTTCATTGGTCCCCGGTTCATTGGTCCCTTCAAAATAACACACCGCATCAATCCTGTCACCTACCATCTCCAGTTGCCCCGCCATTACCGGATCTCCTCATCCTTCCATGTGTCCCTTCTAAAGCCTGTGATGTACAGCCCTCTCCATCCTCCAGTGGTGCACCCCCTCCATTTGACAAAGGCGGTGTACCGGCTGATTCCGTCCAAGCCCTCCTTGAATCCAAGAGCCTGGGTGGTTGCATCCACTACCTGGTGGATTGGGAGGGGTACAGACCCAAAGAACGGTACCCGCCCAGGACATCCTCGAACCAGCCATGATTCTGGCTTTCCACCGTCAGCTCCACGTCTCCGGGGGAGGCCCCCTGCTCAGCTTCCTAGGCCACCGTGGAGGGGGGGGGGGGAGGCTACTGTGACGTCTGCTTCCAACTTACACTCTCAACCACATCACCTGAATTCTGATCACCTGTTCACACACCTGTATGTCATCATCACACACTATTTAGTTCAGTTCTTTGCACCCCATCATTGTGAGGTATTGTTTGTTTTGTGGCACACTTCTATTCGGAGCTCTGGTTTTCTGCAATTTTCTCCTCCTGTGTATGATAGTTTTTGCCTATTCCCTGCCTGTACTTTCGCCTATCGGATATCCTTTATCAACCTATTGCCTGATCTCCCGGATGACGTTACGAGCCTTTTCCCTGCCTGTACTGTTGCCTGTTTGCAACCCCTGTGTATGACCTTCTGCCTGCCCCTGGACCCAGCTACTTGCCTCCTCCTGTGGTCCTTTACAATAAACACCTGCTGCGCCCTGTGCTTGAACCCAGCTCTCTGTCTCCCATCGTGTTCATTACAATGAGTCAGCACTCTAAAGAATAATCTCAATGGCAGTTTTTTGCACTCAGATTGTTACCCTTCTGGTCACTTTATTTTTCCTGTAATCAACAATTACATTTATTATTACTAAAATTGCTGGGTACAATTTGAAACTTAAAAAATGATCAGTTACTTGAATATTTGGACAAGTGTATTCTCCATTGGCTAACCAAGTTCCCTAATGATTTACTTACAATAGGTGGGGATTAGAATATTGCTCTGAATCATTTAATTGATAGATAGCTTCCGGGACAGTCAACTTCTGTGAAGACAAGTTTGAGGCAGTTTATAGAAAGGTATAGAAAGGTTTTACAGATATTTGAAGAGTAAAGTTTCCTAATGACAGGTCTTTCACTTGGCGTAGTAAGGCACGCTCCACACAATCACGCATTGATTTTTGGTTGGTATTGAATATTTTTTATGAAGAGTATTTCTGTTAACATCCTGGCCACTCCCCTTACTGACCATAGAGATAATTACACTGTGTACAAAACATGACATCGACCCAGTGCAAGGGAGTCAGTGCAAATAAAAAGGGGGTCTGAAGAAGACAATAGATTTAAGTGCATTTGAACAGGGTATAGTAGTAGGTGGCATGTGCACCGGTTTGAGTGAGTCAAGAACTGCAAAGCTGCAGGTTTTTCACGCTCTACAGTTTCCCATGTGTATAAAGAATGGTCCACCACCCAAAGGACATTCAGCCAACATGACACAACTGTGGGAAGCATTGGAGTCAACATGGACCAGCATCCCTGTGGAACGCTTTCGACACCTTGTAGTCCATGCCCTGATGAATTGAGGCTGAACTGGGGGCAAAAGGTTTTGCAACTCATCATTACGATAGTGTTCCTAAAGTTTTGTACGCTCAGTGTATATTTGACTCTGTGAAGAACAATCTCAGCTAACGCTCAACACACAGAGTGCCTTCAGAAAATATTCACACCCCTCAACCTTTTCCACATTTTGTTGTGTTACAGCCTGAATTTAAAAAATGATTACATTGAGATGTGTTACTGGCTTACACATAATACACCATAATGTCGAAGTGGAATTATGTTTTTAGAAATATTTACAAATTCATAAAAAATCAAAAGCTGAAATGTCTTGAATCAATAAGTATTCAACCCCTTTGTTATGGGAAGCCTAAATAAGTTCAGGAGTAAACATTTGCTTAACAAGTCACAAAATAAGTTGCAAGTTGATGGGATGCTGGCCTTCTAGGCGGAGTTCCTCTGTCCAGTGTCTGTATTAATTTGCCCATCTTAATCTTTTCTTTTTATTGGCCAGTCTGAGATATGGCTTTTTCTTTGCTAATCTGCCTAGAAGGCCAGCATCCCAGAGTTGCCTCTTCACTGTTGACGTTGAGACTGGTGTTTTGCGGGTACTATTTAATGAAGCTGCCAGTTGAGGACTTGTGAGGTGTCTGTTTCTCAAACTAGACACTCTAATGTACTTGTCCTCTTGCTTAGTTGTGCACCAGGGCCTCCCATTCCTCTTTCTATTCTGGTTAGAGCAAGTTTGCTCTGTTCTGTGAAGGGAGTAGTATACAGCATTGTACCAGATCTTCAGTTTCTTGGCAATTTCTCACATGGAATAGCCTTCATTTCTCAGAACAACAATAGACTGACGAGTTTGTTTCTGGCCATTTTGAGCCTGTAATCGAACCCACAAATGCTGATGCTCCAGATACTCAACTAGTCTAAAGAAGGCCAGTTTTATTGCTTCTTTAATACGTTTTCAGCTGTGCTAACATAATTGCAAAATGGTTTTCTAATGATCAATTAGCCATTTAAAATGCTAAACTTGATTTAGCTAACACAACATGCCATTGGACAGGAGTGATGGTTGCTGATAATGGACCTCTGTATGCCTATGTAGATATTCTATAAAAATCTGCCGTTTCCAGCTACAATAGTCATTTACAACATTAACAATGTCTACACTGTATTTCTGATCAATTTGAGGTTATTTTAATGGACAAAAAAATTTGCTTTTCTTTCAAAAACAAGAACATTTCTAAATGACCCCAAACTGTTGAACGGTAGTGTATTTTCATCTTTTTTGTATTACTTTCTTTGTTTTCAGGCCCACAGGGAATGGGTGGTATGGGGGAGATGGTGGACCTATGTACTTTTTGAAGATTATTGCCTGTCTGTCATTTGCAATCACAGGGGGGAAAAATAAGGAAATAATAAAAAGTTGGTCCTGTTGAAAGTCTTTCAGAGGAGGAAAAATCTGTTCTGATTTATCTACAACACGAGTTGGATCATATGTTTCAAAAACAAGGACATTTCTAAGTGACCCCTGTGGTGGCTAATTTCTGCATTACCAAATGAGGAGAGTTACAAACTTCACACACCAGTCAGAGTTATACGTAAACTACATTTTCAATAATTAAGATGCTTTTGCAAAAGCCCTTTGACTTTCAATGATGCACTATCTCTAATGAACTATTGAAAAAGTGATTACACAAAAGTACAAAGATCTTTTATACCCAAGATCCACCCCTCTCAACGTACATGACGAACAACAGATCTTAGGAACCGTTCACATAGGGACCTTCTACTTTAGAAAGGAGTATCCCTTAGCCAGATAACATTCGCTATAAATTATTGTTCAGTTTAGTCCCTAATGACGAGGTTCTAATCTCGTTCCTGGTACTTCATAGTACAAAAACACCATCTCATCCAATGGCATATATCAATTGTCAACTCTAGATACTCCCATCTCAAGTAAACCCCCTCTTGATCCCACTCCTGGACAAGCTCACTGAGGGGAGTGACTTGCGCACAGACATTGTGGAGACAAATAATTGGTTCCCCATTAATCACGCCATCCCTTCACATGGTTTAACCACTTGACGGTCGCCTAGGATAGGGGGCGCTACAGCGATTTTTGAAAAAAATGTGTGCCCATTTTAAACGGCCTCCTACGCAAACTCAGAAGCTAGGATATGCATATAATTAATACTTGTGGATAGGAAACACCCTAAAGTTTCTAAAACTGTTTGAATGGTGTCTGTGAGTATAACAGAACTCATATGGCAGTCAAAACCCTGAGACAGATCGTAACAGGAAGTGGAATTCTGAATTGCGAACTCAACTTCATCACTTTCCCTATAAATCACACCGTGAGCAATGGTTCATTGAGCACTTCCTATTGCTTCCACTAGATGTCCCCAGTCTTTACAAAGTAGTTTGAGCCTTCTACTGTGAAAACTGACACAATGAGAGTCTGTGGAACGTGGTCACATGAGGAGGGCCATCACCATTATGACGCCGGCGCCCCTGGCTACCCTCCCCTTTCGAAACGTTTTGAAAGACAATGCAATCGTCCCCCTTGAATGTTATTGGAGCTCTGGTTAAAAAAGGCCCTAAAGATTTATTTTATAAAACGTTTGACATGTTTGAACGAACCTAAATAAATAAAAAATGCATTTTATTGAAAGAGGAGTCCCGCGGCCGACGGAGCTTTTGGAGCAGCCTTCAGAACGCGCTAACAAGAACAAGCTATTGGGACGTAAAGGATTAACTTTTTCGAACGAAAATACATTTGTTGTGGACCTGGGATTCCTGGAAGTGCTTTCTGATGAAGATAATCAAAGGTAAGGGATTATTGACAATAGTATACAAGAGTAGATTTGATATGCGATTGTTCCAAGATGGCGCTGACCTGTAACGGTAGCCTATTTTTCTGAGTATTGCATCCCCTTTTATCGCAAAGTGTGATTACCCAGTAAAGTTATTTTTAAATCTGGCATTACAGGTGCTTTCAAGAGATATTCATCTATAAATCTTAGAATGGCAATATTACATTTTAAAAATGTTTTCGAATAGTAATTTAGTAAATTGTAGCGCTGGTTCACCGGATGCATTTGAGGGAAAATAGTTAGTCAACGTCACGCGCCGATGTAAAATGCTGTTTTTATATATAAATATGAACTTTATCGAACAAAAGAATGCATGTATTGTGTAACATGATGTCCTAGGAGTGTCATCTGATGAAGATTGTCAAAGGTTAGTGCTGCATTTAGCTGTTTTTTGGTTATTTGTGATGCATGTGGTTGGTCGGAAAATGGCTATGTGGCTACTTTTACGATATACTCCTCTAACATAATCTAATGTTTTGCTTTTGCTGTAAAGCCTTTTTGAAATCGGACAACGTGGTTCGATTCAGGAGAGGTGTATCTATAAAACAATATAACATAGTCCTTTATTTGGAGAAAAAAAAATGTTAAATTTCGTTATGCTAATGGCGATAGGATTTTTCGCTGGATGTCCGCTGGAGCCCGACCAGGGGTTAACCTGTTAGGGCTAGGGGGCAGCATTGACACGGCTGGATAAAAAACATACCCGATTTAATCTGGTTACCACTCCTACTCAGTAACTAGAATATGCATATACTTATTACATATGGATAGAAAACACCCTAAATTTTCTAAAACTGTTTGAATGGTGTCTGTGAGTATAACAGAACTCAAATGGCAGGTCAAAACCTGAGAGATTCCTTTACAGGAAGTGGCCTGTCTGACCATTTCTGGAACTTCTTTGCCATCTCTATCATTTACTAAGGATCTCTGCTCTAACGTGACACTTCCCACGTCGTCCATAGGCTCTCAGAGCCCGGGAAAAAAGAGAATGTCGTCATTCCAGCCCCAGGCTGAAACACATTATCGCCTTTCTCAAGTGGCCCATCAAGAGACACTAGCTTATGCGCGTGACCCCGACCGCCCCCGCCTTTGGGATTTTTTCCTCTGTTTGCCGAAAAGGAGATTCCCTGTCGGAATTTTATCGCTTTTCTACGAGAAAAATGACGTAAAAATTGATTTTAAACAGCGGTTGACATGCTTCGACGTACGGCAATTGAATACTTTGAATTTTATTGTCAGGAATTGCGCCAAGCGCGCGACACTTCTTTACTATTTCGGATAGTGTCTGGAACGCACGAACAAAACGCCGCTATTCGGATATAACGATGGATTATTTTGGACCAAACCAACATTTGTTATTGAAGTAGACGTCCTGGGTGTGCATTCTGACGAAGACAACAAAAGGTAATGACATTTTTATAATAGTAAATATGATTATGGTGAGTGCTAAACTTGCCGGGTGTCTAAATAGCGAGCCCGTGATGCCTGGGCTATGTACTTAGAATATTGCAAAATGTGCTTTCACCAAAAAGCTATTTTAAAATCGGACATATCGAGTGCATAGAGGAGGTCTGTATCTATAATTCTTAAAATAATTGTTATGCTTTTTGTGAACGTTTATCGTGAGTAATTTAGTAAAATGTTAGCGAATTCCCCGTAAGTTTGCGGGGGGTATGCTAGTTCTGAACGTCACATGCTAATGTAAAAAGCTGGTTTTTGATATAAATATGAACTTGATTGAACAAAACATGCATGTATTGTATAACATAATGTCCTAGGGTTGTCATCTGATGAAGATCATCAAAGGTGAGTGCTGCATTTAGCTGTCTTCTGGGTTTTGGTGACATTATATGCTGGCTTGAAAAATGGGTGTCTGATTATTTCTGGCTTGGTACTCTGCTGACATAATCTAATGTTTTGCTTTCGTTGTAAAGCCTTTTTGAAATCGGACAGTGTGGTTAGATTAACGAGAGTCTTATCTTTAAATGGCTGTAAAATAGTCATATGTTTGAGAAATTGAAGTAATATGATTTTGAAGATTTTGAAAATCGCGCCACAGGATGGCAGTGGCTGTTACGTAGGTGGGACGAATTCGTCCCGCCGGTCCCATAGAGGTTAAGAATAGGTAAAGACACATTCACATATGAAGACAATGTTCCATTCTGTCCTCTTCAGGGACATGTAAAAGAGAAGCCTGACCTCTCCCCTCTCTGGGCCCCAAGTGACTGAGCCCCAGCTAAGGGAAAAGTGCAACTAAAAGTCACCAGAGTCCAAAGGGATACTTTCTAATGACAAGTATCTCACATAAACATATTATGCTAATAAAACATCTTAATTATCTATGTTACCCAACTAATTCTGATTCATCCGCCACACCCCAAACTTTGGACGGTAGTGTATATATATACACAGTTGAAGTCGGAAGTATACATAGACTTAGGTTGGAGTCATTATTAAAACTTGATTTTCAACCAGTCCACAAATTTCTTGTTAACAAACAATAGATTTGGCAAGTTGGTTAGGAGATCTACTTTCTGCATGACACAAGTCATTTTTCCAACAATTGTTTACAGATTATTTCACTTATAATTCACTGTATGACAATTCCAGTGAGTCAGAAGTTTACATACACTAATTTGACTGTGCCTTTAAGCAGCTTGGAAAATTCCAGAAAATGATGTAACGGCTTTAGAAGCTTCTGAAAGGCTAATTGACATAATTTGAGTAAATTGGAGGTGTACCTGTGGATGTATTTCAAGGCCTACATATAGCTGAATGCCTCTTTGCTTGACATCATGGGAAAATCAAAAGAAATCAGCCCCCAAAAAATTGTAGACCTCCGCAAGTCTGGTTCATCCTCGGGAGCAATTTCCAAACACCTGAAGGTACCACGTTCATCTATACAAACAATAGTACGCAACTATAAACACCATGGGACCACGCAGCTGTCAATTCCAGAATAACAGCAAAGGACCTTGTGAAGATGCTGCAGGAAACAGGTACAAAAGTATTTATATCCACAGTAAAAACGAGTCCTATATCGACATAACCTGAAAGGCCGCTCAGCAAGGAAGAAGCCAGTGCTCCAAAACCGCCATAAAAAAGCCAGACTATGGTTTGCAACTGCACATGGGGACAAAGATCGTACATTTTCGAGAAATGTACTCTGGTCTGATGAAACAAAAATAGAACTGTTCGGCCATAATGACCATTGTTATGTTTGGAGGAAAAAGGGGGATGCTTGCAGCCGAAGAACACCATCCAAACCATGAAGCACAGGGGTGGCAGCATCATGTTGTGGGGGTGCTTTGCTGCAGGAAGGACTGTTGCACTTCACAAAATAGATGGCATTATGAGGCAGGATAATTACGTGGATATATTGAAGCAACATCTCAAGACATCAGTCAGGAAGTTAAAGCTTGGTCACAAATGGGTCTTCCAAATGGACAATGACCCCAAGCACACTTCCAAAGTTGTGGCAAAATGGTTTAAGGACAACAAAGTCAAGGTATTGGAGTGGACATCACAAAGCCCTGACCTCAATCCTATAGAACATTTGTGGGCAGAACTGAAAAAGCGTGTGCAAGCAAGAAGGCCTACAAACCTGACTCAGTTACACCAGCTCTGTCAGGAGGAATGGGCCAAAATTCACCTGACTTGTGGAAGGCTACCCAAAACGTTTCACCCAAGTTAAACAATTTAAAGGCAATGCTACCAAATAGTAATTGAGTGTATGTAAATTTCTGACCCACTGGGAATGTTATGAAAGAAATAAAAGCTGAAATAAATAATTCTCTACTATTATTCTGACATTTCACATTCTTAAAATAAAGTGGTGATCCTAACTGACCTAAAACAGGGATTTTTTACGCGGATTAAATGTCAGCAATTGTGAAAAACTGAGTTTAAATGTATTTGGCTAAGGTGTATGTGAACGTCCGACTTCAACTGTATATATATAGTCACGTCTATCCTTCATATTTATATCCTTCATATATATATATATATATATATGAAGGATATAAATATGAAGGATAGACGTGACTGAGGTGAGGGAGACAAATTATCAAATAAAGATTTTTGGCAATTATTGTTTTTGGTGACAATCCTTTTTGAAGTCAGCATATTTTGCTTTATGGTTTGCATGCTATCACAAAAAAGTATTATGGTAGTGAATTGCTCTTAAATTGTTATATTCAGCTTTATGCTAGCAAGGAAAGTTAGCCTACAAAGCTGGAAGCTACCTGTGCTTCATTGCATTGTAAAGTGTTCAAGACATTATTTTGCTGGCAGTAATGAACAGTTTCAACATTTATACGTGTCGTGTTGCATTATTCAAGTGTGTTAACTTCTGTTCAGCATGAGTGGGGAGTTAACATGATGCAGCCCAGACTCCCAGTGAGTTCAGTGGTTCCTCAGGACAGACTAGAGTCAGGATGAGAGGGGAGTTAACATGATGCAGCCCAGACTCCCAGTGAGTTCAGTGGTTCCTCAGGACAGACTAGAGACAGGATGAGAGGGGAGTTAACATGATGCAGCCCAGACTCCCAGTGAGTTCAGTGGTTCCTCAGGACAGACTAGAGACAGTATGAGAGGGGAGTTAACATGATGCAGCCCAGACTCCCAGTGAGTTCAGTGGTTCCTCAGGACAGACTAGAGACAGGATGAGAGGGGAGTTAACATGATGCAGCCCAGACTCCCAGTGAGTTCAGTGGTTCCTCAGGACAGACTAGAGACAGGATGAGAGGGGAGTTAACATGATGCAGCCCAGACTCCCAGTGAGTTCAGTGGTTCCTCAGGACAGACTAGAGACAGTATGAGAGGGGAGTTAACATGATGCAGCCCAGACTCCCAGTGAGTTCAGTGGTTCCTCAGGACAGACTAGAGACAGGATGAGAGGGGAGTTAACATGATGCAGCCCAGACTCCCAGTGAGTTCAGTGCTTCCTCAGGACAGACTAGAGACAGGATGAGAGGGGAGTTAACATGATGCAGCCCAGACTCCCAGTGAGTTCAGTGGTTCCTCAGGACAGACTAGAGTCAGGATGAGAGGGGAGTTAACATGATGCAGCCCAGACTCCCAGTGAGTTCAGTGGTTCCTCAGGACAGACTAGAGACAGTATGAGTGGGGAGTTAACATGATGCAGCCCAGACTCCCAGTGGGTTCAGTGGTTCCTCAGGACAGACTAGAGACAGTATGAGAGGGGAGTTAACATGATGCAGCCCAGACTCCCAGTGAGTTCAGTGGTTCCTCAGGACAGACTAGAGACAGTATGAGTGGGGAGTTAACATGATGCAGCCCAGACTCCCAGTGGGTTCAGTGGTTCCTCAGGACAGACTAGAGACAGTATGAGAGGGGAGTTAACATGATGCAGCCCAGACTCCCAGTGAGTTCAGTGGTTCCTCAGGACAGACTAGAGACAGTATGAGTGGGGAGTTAACATGATGCAGCCCAGACTCCCAGTGGGTTCAGTGGTTCCTCAGGACAGACTAGAGACAGTATGAGAGGGGAGTTAACATGATGCAGCCCAGACTCCCAGTGAGTTCAGTGGTTCCTCAGGACAGACTACAGCTACCAATGACTAAGTGTAGCAGGCACAGCACGCTCGCGCTATAGGGGGACATCGGCTGCGCTGATAGACAAACTTCATCCACACTCAATGAGTAAAGGACACTAGATACATTTGATAGAAATACCGAATGTAACAAAAATTCTAGTACCGAACCATTTTTCATGTTCTAGTATTGAAAAAGTACAGAAGTTTCGGTATACCGTGGAACATTAGTCTGTAATTATCCAGCTTTCACACAGTCTGAGAGACAGAGACAGAAAGAGAGAGAGCAAGATAGTGAGAGAGTGATACCAAACAACACTGTTTTATCACACAGAGTCCCCAACAGTCCTTGTTTCATATCAGCACCACTGGGCACACAATGGCAGCCCAGTCCGTCAAGATCTCATAATTTCCCTTCGAAATTCGCCGTCTATTTTTTTATGCATTAAATCCACGTGGTTACAGGATATAGGGTTAAAATAGAATCATATCAAAGGTTTAGGTTTAGTCCTGGGAATTGCCAGGGACCTCACAATATAATATTATCACGATACTTAGGTGCCGATACAATATGTATTGTGATTCTCATGATTCTATACAGTATGTATTGTGATTCTCATGATTCTATACAATATGTATTGTGATTCTCATGTTTCTATACAATATGTATTGTGATTCTCATGATTCTATACAGTATGTATTGTGATTTTCATGTTTCTATACAATATGTATTGTAATTCTCATGATTCTATACAGTATGTATTGTGATTCTCATGATTCTATACAATATGTATTGTGATTCTCATGTTTCTATACAATATGTATTGTGATTCTCATGATTCTATACAGTATGTATTGTGATTCTCATGTTTCTATACAATATGTATTGTGATTCTCATGATTCTATACAGTATGTATTGTGATTCTCATGTTTCTATACAATATGTATTGTGATTCTCATGTTTCTATACAATATGTATTGTGATTCTCATGATTCTATACAATATGTATTGTGATTCTCATGTTTCTATACAATATGTATTGTGATTCTCATGATTCTAAACAGTATGTATTGTGATTCTCATGTTTCTATACAATATGTATTGTGATTCTCATGTTTCTATACAATATGTATTGTGATTCTCATGTTTCTATACAATATGTATTGTGATTCTCAAGATTCTATACAGTATGTATTGTGATTCTCATGATTCTATACAATATGTATTGTGATTCGATACTGTGATTTCATTGCGATTTGATGTTCCAAACACATTGCTCACCATATGTCTGCTGCAGAGAGACAAGATAGAACATGAGAAAACAAGTTTTGATTGGTCAGGGAAATAAAACTTGCAATATTGTCAAAACGATACGATATACAGTGCCTTCAGAAAGTATTCACACCCTTAACTTTTTTCACATTTAGTTGTGTTACAGCCTGAAATTAAAATGGATTAAATTACAATTTTTTGTCACTGGCCTACACAAAATACCCCTAAATGTCAAAGTGGAATTCTGTTTATACACATTTTTACAAATTAATAAAATATTAAAAGGTGAAATGTCTTGAGTCAACCCCTTTGTCACGCCTACTCCCGCACCCCCTGTCCAGTGCTCAACATCACCGGTCTACTAACCACTGGTCCTGGCACCATCCTTACACGCACCTGCTCCCCATTATTACGCACACCTGGACGTCATCACCTAGATTACTTTCCCTTTATTTAGCCCTCAGTAGCCTCAGTCATCAGGCAGTATTGGTTTTGTCTCTTTTAGTATGCTTCTCTTGTTTTGTTTATCTGCCTTTTATTATTATTAAACTCACCTTGTGCACCTGCTTCCTGACTCCCAGCAAATATATTACACCTTTTGCTATGGCAAGCCTAAATAAGTTCAGGAGTGAACATGTGCTTAACAAGTCACATAATAAGTTGCATGGACACACTCTGTGTGCAATAATGGTGTATTACATAATTTTTTTATGACTAAAGCAATTCACTTTTTGTTCTGAATACAAAGTGTTATGTTTGGGGCAAATCCAATACACCACATTACTGAGTACCACTCTCCGTATTTTCAAGCATGGTGGTGGCTGCATCATGTTATGGGTATGCTTGTAATCATTAAGGACTGGAGAGATTTAAATGATAAAAAATAAATGGCATGGAGCTAAGCACAGGAAAAATCCTGGTGGAAATTCTGGTTCAGTCTGCTTTCCACCAGACACTGGGAGATGAATTCACCTTCAGCAGGAAAATAACCAAAAACACAAGGCCAGTGAATGATACTGAGTAGCCAAGTTACAGTTTTGACTTAAATCTACTTGAAAAATCTATGGCAAGACCTAAAAATGGTTGTCTATCAATGATGAACAACCAATTTGACAGAGCTTGAAGAATTAAAAAATAAATAATTGGCAAATATTGTACAATCCAGGAGTGCAAAGTTGTTAGAGACTTACTGAGAAAGACTCACAGTTGTAATCGCCACCAAAGGTGATTCTAACATGTATTGACTCATGGGTGTGAATATGTAATATGTACATATGTAAATTAGATATTTAATTTTCAATACATTTGCAAACAGTTCTAAAAACATGTTTTCACTTTGTCATTATGGGGAATTGTGTGTAGATGGGTAAGAAAAGACATAACTAAATGTGGAATAAGTCAAGGGGTATGAATACTTTCTGAAGGCACTGTACCATTCAAAATAATACCCCTATATGTAATTGTATGGATTTGTTTCCACAATCAATAGTTACATTTAGGGATTATTTCCAAGTGGTTAAGGTCAGGGCTATGGTTTGGGGAAGGCTTAAAGCTAAATAATGAACAATTATGCGTTATTACCATCAGGTATCATCAGTATTCACAGTATTCTCGCGGCTTGCTAGATCATTGTGAACTGCGGTGGGGCAGTGGTCTAAGCAGCGCACTCCGTCTCCAAGCATCACCA